>NC_142939.1:32944890-33064890 GCF_046866305.1 Octopus bimaculoides
TTCTACTTTTCTCTCTTTTCTCTCCCTTTTCTTTTTAACAATGTTTTCTTTTATTTAGAAGCATTTACAGTGCATTTTTGTTTTTCACTTTGTATTTCCAGTGAAACAGAATAATGAGGAAAAAAGGGAAATTATATTTCCTGTTTAAATAACTATGCATATAACATCACTGTGTGCAAATGCTACTTAAACTGTTTTGTTTTCCTACTGTCTTCTGATGTTACATTTCCTGCATTCACATCTGCCATTGTAGGTTGAGCTGTGAATTTTTTTCAATTCACTCATCTGTGTTTGCATACCTTCCTTCTTTGATTTTTTTCCTCGAATTTGTTATAAGAACATTTGATTTACTTACTCATTTTTAAAAATCCCACAACAAGAAAGGAAATAGAACATATGTTCTTTAATAAATCACATGCATTTCCCACTAAGTTGAACTCCCCATTTCAAATGATGGTTCACTTGGCTTTTACATTATGGCATGCTTTTAAAAAAGGAAAAGATAGCAGACAAGCAAGGCAACAAACAAACAGATACAGGCGTCCAGGCAGATATTAAGGTGCAGAAAAAAACAATATAAGTTGAAAGAGTAACCAAAACAAATGCGATGTGTGATTTCACTTCAAGCAATTTATTATTGCAGTTTAAAAACAAAAGACTGTTATTATAGTAGCTTTGTTCACAGTGCTAAAGTTGCTAAAATGATAATGGGTCAGGCAAAATAATAAAAGAATCAAAGAAATATTTTCTACATGGTTGCTCTTGTTGCTCAATTTAGTACATATGTCTCTCTCAAATTACACTATAGCCTCTTATAAAAAGAAAGGTACATTGCAAAATAATTATTATTATCAGAAAAACAAGATGATTATGGCTAGAATTGCTGTTCTCATATTGAGAAATAAGGAGTGGATTTGTATTTTATATCACTCAAAGAAAAAATAAATACAAGGCATCTACTGCAATTGATACAAATAATTATATTCTTTACCTATAGAGTTATAATTTTATTAGCGTAGTTAATCCCAATGTCTCTGCTTTCAGTTGAATATATTCCAGCAAGTAACTACTAAGTGGAAGTTTCAATATAATTCATGATTTTGGGAGACAAAAATATATGAAAGTATTCAAGCAAAGTGTTATAAACGCAAAAATAAACAACCCATTAAAGTCAACATCATAGAGTCTATCACACCTCAGCCTGCTAGAAGTGAGAGGAACCTTCCATAATGAAGTTCTAGATATTCAGCATATACTATTGAGAGGAGACCAGAATAAGTATAATTGCAATACTTAGGGGTTTTAAAATTGGCACAAGGAAAGCAATTTCAGGGGAGTGGAAATGTCGATTAGCTCAACTCCAGTACTCAACTGGTACTTATCTTATCAACCCTGAAAGACTGAAAAGCAAAGTCAACTTTGGCAGATTTTGAACTCAGAATGTAAAGACTAATGAAATACCACTAAGCATTTTAGCCAGTGAACTATCGATTCTGCCAGCTCAGCACCTTAAAAGCAATACTTATTGATAAACTATACTAATCATGTTATCTGTTTACAGGAAGCTGCACTGATTCATTAAGAATTAAAATTCAATGACCTCTCCGTTGATGCAACACAAACTGAAACATAAATTCATGTCTGTAACATAACCAGAAGAGCATAGCATGCATGCCATTCTTCATAGCCTTTGAAAGGAAAGTTGCAGTTTTCCTAAGTTTCTGTGTTGCATCTAAATAGCTTCTGCTTGCAGATTTTACTGATCTCACTTCTGCCTTTAGAACATTGTTTTACACTTATAAATGTGTGTGTTTGTGTGTGTGTGTGTGTGTGCCTGTCTGTCTGTCTGTTTGTCTGTCTTTCTGTGTGTTTGATGTGTGTGATGCGTGTGTGTTTATGTCTGTCTGTGTTCGTGATGTGTGTGTCTGTGTTTGTGTGTATGTGTGCATTTGTCTATTTGTCTATCTGTGTCTGTAATGTGTTTGTGATGTGTGTGTGTATCTGTCTGTTTGTCTGTCTGATATGTGTGTGTATCTGTCTGTTTGTCTGTGTGATGTGTGTGTGTGTGTATGTGTGTGCTTGTGAAGATACCTACAGAGATTACTGATCATGATTGTTCCGTTGTTCTATAAATCGTTCAATTAGCTTCTATGTGACTGAGTATTCCACAGCAGGCATGTCACATTAATGTAATTCGCATGCAAAATCAGTGGTACATGTTGTGATAAAGGTGTATATTTGGTTTACAATTCAAAAATCCCGTTCTACATACTATATATCTTTCTACATTCTCTGGAAAGTGGGTCAACGTGATGCTATAGGAAATGACTCACCAATGATGCTATGCAATGAACTCGGAATGAAACCTAATGCTTAAGAAGAGAACTTTCAAACAGATCAACCATTATGCATTTACAGGCGTTATGTGTCTGTAGATGACTATATATATATATATATATATATATATATATATATATATATATATATATATATATATATATATATGTATGTATATATATATATACAAAAAGAAACGCATACATATATATTTCAGATACATATATTAAATAATATTTTATACATGAATGGTATTAAGTCCTATAATTTATTGCTTCTCATGAATGAACACACATACACACTCACACACATACACATACACACACAAACACACACACAGATTATTAATACAAGAAAATGGCTTGAACAGGCTTTATTATATATCACTACAACTGTTTCAATGCATCATTATCAACTGTTCAATTACTGATGTTACATATATTATAAACAAGACTTCATTAATATTACTCAGTAAGAATTGCATATATTTCCCTTCAGGTGAACAGATTCAAAAGCTTATATTTTGATTGTGCACATTTTATACGTTGACGGAAATAGAAATGTCAGCATAAACAAAGAAATACAAATGATAAAAATATATTTATATTTCATTCCATTTTGGCTACCTCTGATGAGCGTACAGTTATTTAATTGCATTATCACCTAACATTCCATTGTACCCCTAGTGCAAAACTGATAGATAAGGTCAGCCATGATGGATATATAATACTGTACAGTTCGGATAATATATCTGTGTGTGTGTGTGTGTGTGTGTGTGTGTGTGTGTGTGTGTTTGTGTGTGTGTATAAACATTACCAATCTCACATAATGAATGGATTTTGCTTGTTTCCAGGCGTCTTGCAATAAAGTGCTTTTGTGACAACTCCGGCAGTGGATCAGAGGTTACACGTGAGAAAAAAGGTGTAAAGTTTAAGTAGTAGGATCGACACAATTCACCATCGAATGGATGGTGGATTGTGTCCTTTAGCCAAATAATTTTTTTCACACTGTCTAGTCTATACATCCACAAAATAGGAAATTATTATCATGGGGACCTGGCAGATTTACCCTATCAAAAATCATCACTATTTTCAAGGAGCATTTTCTAATTTCAGTCGCTTAATTGCTTCAAAGCATTGATTAACTCCGAGGAATTGAACCTATAGATGCTTGTCATAATTTATCTTATTACTATGTTGTTTTATTATCACAAGCTAAAGTAAACAGATACAAAATATGTTTTTAGGAATATGGACACAAATACATTTATTATTCACCAACTAGCCATCAGTACGTCATGTCTGAAGGAAATTCTACATTTACATATATACAGACATGCATGTGATACACACGTATGTAGTTGCATGTACATATATATATATATATATATATATATATATATATATATATATATAGAGAGAGAGAGAGAGAGAGAGAGAGAGAGAGAGAGAGATAGATAGATAGATAGATAGATAGATAGATAGATACATACATACATACATACATGCATATATATATATATAAATATATATATATATATATATATATATATATATATATATACATATATATATATATATATATATATATATATATATATATATATATATATATATATATATATATATATATATATATATATATATATATATATATATATATATATATATACTTCGTTTTGGAACGTGGTTTGCAAGATTCTTTATGTGAGTTAGTGTGTTGAAGAATATTCTGTTGTGTCTGGTGAGAGTCATTTTCTTTCAGTGCTTTATAATTTAGCACGCTCACCGGTTACATTTACACTTATTTGTTCTTTATTTTTCTAAAATTTTGGTTGCATCTTGCAACGTCTTCAATAGCTTTGACTCTGTCCGTTAATAATATTGACTTTCCCCCGACACAACAGAATATACACACACGCACACACACACACACACACACACACACACACACACACACACACACACACACACACACACATATATATATATATATATATACACATATATATATATGAGTGTATATACATATATATACACCCACACCCACACACACACACACACATACACACACACACATATATATATATATATATATATATATATATATATATATATGAATACCGTGTTATTAATCTTGAGAGATCCTCGCAAATAGGCGCTTTGTATGTATGTGTGTATATGTGTGCGTGTGTATGCACATATCTATACAAATGATGGTGGGGAAGATCAACCACGGTTGTTCAAGCTCCGGCTTGCATCCCAGCCAACCACTGGTTTGCTTCCTTCATTCAAAGTCACCGAGTGGACTTCTCTGGAGCTTCATTGCTATTATCTATAGAACTCCTCTTTACTGTGTCAGTAGCTCCAAACCTAGCCGGAACTTTGCTGGTTGCCTCACACTCCCTGCACCCAGGAATTTCAGATCACTATATTTTGGTGGAGTGTTTTAAGTACAATGTGAATATCGCTACATTTTGCCAGTATATTCGGCTGAACGCCTAGACGTTAACAACCGAGAACAGTGAAAAAGTTTTCCATAAAAATTTTAAACATCATTGCAATATAATAGTATCCCTTTCCATCCAAATAATGTACTGTAAATGTAGAATTATAAATAAGAAGTAGTGGCGCAACAAGACACCAAAGTTTGCTGGAAACAGCAGTCGATATTTTAAAATTTCGTCACAGGTGAATCTAGCTGATGAGGACTAATTAAATGAGGGCATGTCTTAGAGGACCACTATAAAAAGCAGTGGCCCTAAGACAGTGCTCTGTAGAACACCACTTACTATTTGTGTTTTCTTTGGTGCAACTCCATTACCTGATGTGTGTCTTTTACAAAGTCGTGTAGCCACTCTTCAAGTTTTCCGATTATGCCCAGATCATACAATGTGTGACATATACCATGGTCGACTTTATCAAAGGCTTTTGCAAAGTCGAGATATGTCACATCTACACTTTAATCGTTTAGCAGCTGTTTTAACACCCAGCCACAATGTTGTAAGAGCCGTGTGAGGCAGGTTCTACCTGATCGAAATCCATGCTGGGTGTCAGTCAGCAAGGTATTTTCTCCAAGGAACGTGATTAGAGTCTTGCCAACTGTTCGTTCCATGACTTTGCTGATTTGTGAGGTCAGAGATGTAGGCCTTTAATTTCTAGCATCTCCTCTTCTTCCTCCTTTATGGATAGGGCATATTATTCCTTCCTCTGGTTTGTCTGGGAGCTTAACACATGTAAGATAGCTCTGAAACAGAAGCTGTAGTTGTTTTGCAGGGGATCGTTTGCAAAATTTCAGGATTGTTGGGAATCCGTCAGGGCCAGCAGCTGCGTTTGGGTCAGCCTCATCTCTGGCCAGTGCAACATCTTTTTTTATGTTGATGTAATCAATATTCACCTCTTTATTTAAAGATAAAGTGGCAAAGAATTCTGCTGGTTTGTTCACTTGCCTGTGTCCCAGAGGAGTAGTAAACACACAGTGAAACTGTTCGTTTAGTATTTCACTTATCATCATTGGCTTTCCTGTGAGGGAGCTATCTATTAGGAAAAGGAACCCTGTCTTGTGGCATACCAAGCCTGTTTATTTGGCAAAGTTAAAAAAAGCTTCAGGGTTCGATTTGATACTTTTTATAACCCAGGCTTCCTTATCTGCTCTCTCTTTTCTCAATCGCCAACAGTACTCTCTTCGTAATGTGTGTATACGTATGTATCAGTGTGTGTGAGGACACGTGGCCTAGTGGGTAGCATGTTCCACTCATGGTCACAAGGTTTTGCTTTTGGTTCGTAAATGTCGATGCGTTGCGTTCTTGAGCAAAACACTAGATTTCATGTTGGTCATGTCCACTCAACACTAGATGGGTAACCCTGCAATGGAGTGGCGTCATTCAGGGGAATGTTGGTCAATAGAGCGGCAACATTCGAAAGCTACAACAATGTAAGGAAGCGCATTGTAACCAGCGTTGTGTAACAATATCTGATAGTCGAGCTGATATAATTATTTATATATACATATATATATGAACACACACACACACACACACACACACACACACACACACGCACACACACACACACACACACACGTATATATATATATATTTATTTATAGGGTACATTATTTACATTGGACTGATTTGTGTCCTCATCTTGTTTGTTGTTACCACAACGTTTCGGCTGATTTACTTTCCAGCCTTCATCAGGTAACAACAAAAAAGATTAGGACACATACCCGTCCAATGTAAATAATATACAGAATTCCTCATCTCTAAAATATAGAACAATATATATAGGGTGTTCTACAAAGAGCGCCTAATTTGAATTGGGCTACACTTTTGTGTTTTGAAGTTTGAAGGCATGCTTTTATAATGTTAGCTATTTTTTTTCACTCCGATTAATAGTGTTTTGTTTGTTTTTCAGAATAGTATGCAATGAGTCATGGAGCAGTTTACAACTGAGCAACCCGTTCTCATCGGGAAGACATTCTACCAAAAAGGAGAAAGTGCGCCGTAAACAGCTCGAGCACTTCGGAGCATTTTGAGGAGAAATGAAGCACCCCACGAGTCTACAGTTCAAAGACCAATGACGAAGTTTAAAACAAGTGGTTCAGTTGCAACGGCCAAATCGCCTGGGCGGAATTGTTCTCGTCGGACTGAGCAACAAATTGCTGTTGTATAAGACAGTATCACTCTGAGCCCGGGAAAATTGATTCGCTGATGTTCGCAGCAGCTGAGCATCCCAACCACTTAATTACATCGAATTTTCCATAAAAACCTACATATGCATGTGTACAAAATTCAACTTTCGCAGCATCTTCAGCCACTTGACCACGGGAGGTGGAGGAAATTTGCTGACTGGGTTGTGGAGAGACTTGCAGTTGACGAAGATTTTGCAAAGAAAATCATCTTCAGTGACGAGGCCCACTTCCACTTGAGTGAATTTATCAATAGACACAATTGCCGGATTTGGGGAAAATCCTCAATAATGCAAGAGCATGAAATGCATCCATTGAAAGCGACAGTGAGGTGTTGTTTTTGAGCAGGTGGAGTGTTTGGACCGTTCTTTGAAAATAATGAGGGGGAATGCAGTTATAATTAATAGAGAACGTTAGCGAGACTTGATATCCGCTCAGTTATGGCCGAACTTGGAAGATATGGAGATAGACAAATTCTGGTTTCAACAGAATGGAACGACCTGCCACACTTCGCGCCAAACGACTGCATTACTCCATGAAAAATCTCGGCAACGAGTTATATCATTGCATAGTAAATAGTAATGGTCACCAAGGTCCCGCAATCTTACCGCTTGTGATTTCGTCTTATTGGGGTATGTGAAATCACAGTATTCGTCAAGAAACCATGCACAATTCCTGAACTCAGGGCTGAAATAAGGCGTGTGATGGGAGGCATCGAGAGACACATCTATGAGAGAGTAATCGGAAATTTCGAGAAGCACATAAATGTATGCAGACTTAGTGCAAGTAGACATATGACGGACATTGTGTTCTATATCTAAACGGGAGGCATAACTCATTCGAAATATGCAGAATATAACCATGTTTATAAGAATTCGTTTTAACTATTCACCTTTCGAATCCGGCGCCTTTTATGGAGCAGCCTGTATGTGTGTGTGCGTGATTGCGCGTGTGTGTGTGTAAGTGTGTGCGTGTAGATCTATCTATCTATCTAGATAGATAGATAGATAGATAGATAGATAGATAGATAGATAGATAGAAACATAGATAGATAGATAGATAGATAGATAGATAGATAGACTGGGAACATCATAAAATAATTTAGATGTTTCTATCTCCTCTTACACAGGCAGAGGAACACTTAAATAGCAAACGAATAAGGAGTGTATGTCGATTGGAGACAAAAGTTTAAGTCATGGAAGGTGACATACTGAGTAGTAGGTAGTTTGATCAAAATGAAATACAAATTTTTGTCGTTAATATTGCGAGAAATATATTATTGCTTACATTCATGATTCATATTCAAATGGAGAAACCACACAAAAAGACGTGATTCACTTAGTTTAAAAATGGCGCAAACTCACACATACAAACACAGTTGAGTGGTATAATGGACCTGTCCTGAATGAATCGCTCATATAAATATTAGAAGGATAGCATTTAAGTAGGAGAGAGTCAGACATCAGAATGAGTGGAAGTCACAAACAAGAAAAAAAAAACAGAATAGAGAAAAGAAAAAGAAAATTAGAATAGCAAGACGTTAAGTGTCTTATAACTAATCAAAACGGCAAAGTCTCCCAAGTATCATGGGATTAAATAGATTGAATAGAAACAATAGGACGACTATCAATCAAAACGCAATTGCGGTCGATTCTGAAATAACCTGTCATGGATATAAAAATGATTATATAAATATATATATGGGAGGGGGTGTACGTGTGTGTGTGTGTGTGTATACATACATATACATACATACATGCATACATACATATACATACATGCATAGATACATACATACATACATACATACATACATATACATACGTGCATATATACATACATACATACATACATACACATGGAAGCACGCACAAGCAGCGCGCGCACATGACGTCCATAAATGTCATAAATGATTTGTTATGAAAATTTTTGACAGACAAAATATATTAGGCGATTTAAGAATTATTGTTATAATGTTGGGAAATAAAAAGTGCAGAGCCTTTAGCTAAGACATTTATCATCGGTTTCTCCTATTGTTCTAAATGTATGTGCCATTTTCTATCAGTAACATAGCTGTCGTTACTTTTTTGCGGCATGGGTTTGCTAGTATCAAATAACACCTAAAGTATATACTATATACATCCCACACATGTATGTGTACAAATATGTATGTATGTATGTATGTATATATATATATATATATATATATATATATATATATATATATATATATATATATATATATATATATATATATATATATATATATATATATATAATATATGTATATATATATATATATATATATATATATATATATATATATATATATATATATGTATGTATGCATGTATGTATATATGTATGTAGACTCACACACGCATACATATATACATACTTATACATATATACAGTAATACATATACCATATATGTGTGTGTGTGTTTGTTTTTACTTATACACATACGTGTATGTATGTATGTATGTATGTATGTATGTATGTATGTATGCATGTATATAAATATATACATCTATATAAGATAAATTTATTTATGCATTTGTTTGCTCCCATTTTCTTTCCTTTTAGTGGTTTTATTTTATTTGTTTCGTGAATTCTAAAATGGTTTTTGCTTGTTAAATTTTATTTCTTATTTATTTTACTATGTATTATCTTTCTGCGGTTGTTGACTTTAAAATGATTAAATGGTGGGCTTCCTAAACATATAAATATTCGTTTCAATCAACTTTAATTTACTCGTTATTATTTTTCATCTTGTTTTCAAACTCTCAACACATCTAATTGGTCCCATACATTGCAAAATGTGACAACCTTCTGTCATGTCAGTTTTACATGTTTATTTACTTATCTGTCAGCTAAATCTCACTTCACTATTTATAAACATTGCATTGTAGTCTAAGTACAACTTTGGTTACCACTACATGAAACTCGGATTAATGATTTATGAAACTTTTCCGTTCAAAGTATATACGAGGGGGTGCTGAAACGTTCTTGGCTTTAGGTAAAAGAAAATACAGGAGGATCAACTGAATCCAGTATATTCCTATCACAGACTTCTCGCAGTGGTCTTTCAGTTTTTCTATGCTCTGTAAAAGGACATAGATGGTTGGGCCTTCAACCAGGCCTTCTGCGACACCTTTAAAGCGATGAACATTTCAGCACGCCCTCGTAACTCTAATCTTGATGTTCAACTGCTATTTTCTGTTCCTTGTTTTGTCTTTAGATACTGGCTATACGTACAATTAGAAACAAAAGCATACACACACACACACAAACACACACACATGCACACACACACGCTCACTCATATATATATATATATATATATATATATATATATATATATATATATATATATATATATATATAGGAATGGCTGTGTGGTAAGGAGTTTGCTTCCTAACCTCATAGTTCCGAGGTCTTCTACTATAGCCTCGAGTCGACCAAAACCTTGTGAGTGGGTTTGGTAGACGGAAACTGAAAGAAGCCCGTCGTATATATATATATATATATATATATATATATATATATATATATATATATATATATATATATATATATATATATAATCATAAATATACAGGGATTAGCATGAGTTGCTTCACCAACATACTGAAAATTTAGAAATAGCAGTCAAAGAACTACTGACTCCAAACTGCAAATTTTATCTCTAACGGATGGCGATATTTATGGCACACACAGAACAGAAACAGAAGAGAAAAGCAAAAACAGACCTGCCTTTAGTTAATCGTGTACGACGTTTCACGGTTAAGAGTATAAAGTTACTCTACTCCGATCATCAGCACAATATTCGATAAATTTGAAAGTGTCTATGTACTCATGGGAATTAGAATCCTGCGACATCAAAAACACATGAGGAAGGCATTTACAAAATTTATCGGCTAGTAAGTTCAAACACTTCACCCCAAGAATCTATTCCATGTGCGCCACAAATAGTCCCGCATAAAAAGTCCCGTATAAAAGGGTTACAGTTTAACCATCCAATAAGAGACATCAATATAAATATACAGATATAGGGCAGGGAATTTCCAATTAGTAATAAAATTAATAATTAACAATTTTGCCAAGTAGTTCAGTATGAAAAAAACCTTTATCGGTAAAAACATTTATAATCATAAATAAATAATTAACAATTTTGCCAAGTAGTTCAGTATGGAAACAACCTTTATCGGTAAAAACATTTATAATCATAAATATACAGAGACTAGCATGAGTTGCTTCACCAACATACTGAAATTTTAGAAATAGCAGTCAAAGAACTACTGTTTTTAAAGGTGTTTTCATACTGAACTACTTGGCAGAATTGTTAATTATTAATTTTATTACTTATTGGCAATTCCCTGCCCTATATCTATATATATATATATATATATATATATATATATATATATGCATATATATAAATACACACACACACACATATATATATATATCATTAAACCACGGTAGTGGTTGAATATATTCTTAAGTCCCCCATTTCGTCAACCGCAACAGCTTCCAAGCTTCACCACTAATTCAGTTCTCAACTAAATTGCAAACTCTTAATAGTTTTAAAGAGGACACATCCTCAGCTACACTATGCAATAAATAGTTTGACATTTGGTTACGTAGAAAAAGAGTTACATCAAAATATCTGCGACCTCACGGGGTGGGGGGAAGTAAGGAAGATATTCATCTTCAATTAACATAATTTTTTTAATTTTAAATTAAAAGTATACTTTTCTTAGGCTTAAATGATAGAAAAATGCATGAGAAATTCAGAATCGGTAGTTGCATGGAAGAAAAGTTAGTAAAAAACAGTTATGAAGTAAAATATTACGAAATTTTATGCCAGTAAGGAAGTAAGGGAGTAACGCTTAAGCAATAAGAATAAAGAATATATTTCTAAAATGAATGTCTTCACATTAAGTCGGCAAGCTAGCAGAAACGTTATCACGCCGAGCGAAACGCTTAGTGGTATTTCGTCTGTATTTACGTTTTAAGTTCAAATTTCGCCGAGGTCGACTTTGACTTACAGATTATTTTTTAACTAAACACTTTCAAACTTCCGATACTGGTTCAATGTGTCACGTAGAACAGGGTTTACTCTTAACGTTTACTCTTTGTATTTTAGAAATTATTTCGTCAGAAGTTACAGAGTGACAATGGACAAATTCGTGTTTGATAAGTGCCAATACACGAAACTCTCAGCTTTCGACTTACTCTCTAACTTCTGCCTATGATATACATATATATATATATACACATATTACATATATGTGTAAAAAAACTCTCATCACGCAATCGAACTAATGAAAGAGACTCTACCTGGTCGCTCGACACTCTAAAAATAGCAGCCAAAGTATCCCCCTACCTAAATCACACGCTCATTGTATGTAATATCCTAAATCATCCCTAAAGAGACGATTTGCCGAAGGCTGGAATGTCTTTGATGATACGTTTGCAGTATCAGGGTTGATTTGAGGCTAAATAACAACAACATTATGGTAATTTTTTATATTAACACTCGCGCGATTTTCACTAAGCAAAAAAATTCAGAAAATTTGATTTTTTTGCGGAATTAAGTATCATGACCTCCCAATATGCTGCAAATCACTTATTAGTTCGGAAAAAATGAGGTGGGGATTTCTCCAACCCCAACCCCGAAATCATTGCAATGTTTTTTGTCGTTGAATGAATTCCTTTGACCTCCTAATATTGCAAAATTAGGTTACTTAAGGTGAGCCTGGTAACTAATGGTTTCGGGGTCTTGTTGTTTGTAACTTTTGGTGAGCCATGGTGCAACCAACAACATGGTAAAAATCCCTGCCATTAATTTGGTGTAGATGGGTAATACCAAATAATTCAATCACAGCATATATTTGAATTAAACATGAAAAAAATTGAAATATTATCATCACTTACATGGAAAAAGTGAAATATATCTTTCAGTATTTTATAAGGTAAAATCTTAAATTATTAATTTACACGCTATCAATTATCTTCTAACAGCAATGCCTGGAAAAATCATGGATTACATGGAAAATGCAAGCATGAAAAGTAAAGTTCTTAACATTATAAACCTGGAAAAGTACAGGACAAGTTATTGCTTCTAGTAAAGTAAAGAATAAGAAACATTTTACTTAAAATATTGCAGCTAAAATTCAACTTTGAATATTGAAACTTATTTTATTATAGTCTACAAATAACGCTATACTTATTCAAGTAGAATTTGGCTAATTTACTACCTTGAATACAGAAAAAAATGACTAATTAGACCAACTTACAAATTAGCGGAATAGTTTTGTACAATAAATTTAGAAGATGAGAACTATAAAGAGTGATAAATTAGAAGAACTGGCATTCTTTGCTGCAATAGTTTAAGTAAAAAGTTTCTTATTCCTTATTTCACTAAAAGTAATAGCTTGTCCTATACTTTTGCAGGTGTAATAACTTGTCTTGCACTTTTCCAGGTTTATAATCTTAAGAATATTACTTTTCATGCTCGCATTTTTCCATGTAATATATATGTGTGTGTGTGTGTGTGTGTGTGTGTGTGTAATATATATATATATATACTGTGACAAAATTTGTTCTTAAAGTGTATAGATTGAGAAAAAAATCCTTTTAGAAAGTTGAAAGACACTAACCGTTCGGAAGAGATTTCACAAAAGGTGTGTGGGCTTTGCTTTTATAGATGTGCAAGCGCATTTAGCTTTTAACGTTTTCAAGCACGTGCTATTATAAAGAGTGGAAGATGTTTTCAGTAAAATATGTTTGTGTAATTATGCATGTATTTGTGTGCCTGTGTTTGTCCACCCACCATCGCTTGACTATCGATGTTGGTGTCTTTACCTCCCCATAACTTAGCGGTTCGGCAAAAGAGACCGATAGAATAAGTACTAGGCTTACAAACAATAAGTCCTGGGGTCGATTTGTTCGCCTAAAGGTGGTGCTGCAGCATGGCCGCAGTCAAATGACTGAAACAAGTACAAGAATAAAATAATAAATGAATATATATATATATATATATATATATATAGAGAGAGAGAGAGAGAGAGAGAGAGAGTGAGGGGGAGATAGATAGATAGATGAATAGATAGATAGATAGATAGATAGATAGATAGATAGATAGATAGATAGATAGATAGACAGGCACACACGCATACACAGTTGTACGTATATATTTATATACATATATATATATATATATATATATATATATATATATATATATATATATATATATATATATACAGAGAGGGAGGGAGAGAGAGAAAGAGAGAGAAAGAGAGAGAAGGAGAGGGGCAGACAGAGAGAAAGAGGGAGAGATAGTGACAGAATGATGAAGAATATACATTTAGAGATTCTAACCTTGAAGTAGACAATCGGATTCAGGTTGTTATTTATAAATGTTCACTTGCTATTATGTTTACCAATGTTCCATTTATTAGAGTCTAATATATCAATCTGAATTTTTCATGGTCATATAGTGTGACATCAATCAAATGGAATCTATGATTTCCTAAAGAGATAAATTTACTTCAAAGTGTTGAATATCTATCCGCATAGATAACGTAGTTTGTTCATTTGTCTTGTCTCGTTTCCTTTTGTTTGTATTTTTTAATCTAATACATTAAAGTGTTAAAAATACATCAAAATATTTAAAAAAATATGGTGCTGAAACTTGCATTTATTTCATATTTCCAATATAATAATTTGAGAAAAAAGTATTGATTTACCAGAAATAGCTATGAATACGCTAAATAGCATTCCTGTCTTCATCCAGTTACTAATGAGTTCCGGCACTCAAATACATGAAAATTCTTCAGATCTTGCTGCAAATATTGATGAAAGTACCAGAAACACATTTTAAAGATCACTAACATTTATTTCCTTTGTCTATAAATATTATTTAAGTTTATGTTTGTAAAGTGTATACATGAATGTGTATACACATATACGCGGTTCAGTACCATATTATCCAATAATAAATTTAATTTGATGCTTTTTGGAGTTATTCTAATAAATATTTTGAATTCATCTTCTGAAGGAGATAAGTAAATTATCTTCAAATATGTAGATTATCCGTCAGCATGTGCGTATAAACACGTATGTTGTTGAGAGAGCGCATTTCATGGTGTAAATACAAGTGTGCATTACACTTTCCTAGATATAATTTCAATTAATATGTTTGATTGATCTGTGATTAATACAGGGTGCATACAGTGAAACATTACGTCTAACAAAATAAAGATACATAAATAAAATAAAAATATCCCGGATAGGTTTGTATTCAGTTATTTAATCAAATACGAATTGAGATGTTTGATAGACCTTGTCATTCGCGTATGGTCTAACTGTTTAAAGATAGCTTGTACAATGCATGGAGAAGGTGCAAAATTGGCAAATAGAGCAAAATGAGTAATTTCTGATTTTTCGTTGAGATATGACTAATTTCAATTTCTTCTCTATAACTGCATGGTGCGTAAATTTATGAGGAAGAGAACCACTCCAGCAGATCGTGAAGAAGCCATAGAAAATAACTTCTGTTAGGTTTTTAGATCTAGTCTAGTTTCATTAATTTCATGTCATGTACCATTCTTCCATGACCCTCTTTTAATTTGACAAAGATAATATTTAAATTTTGTTACATTTTTAATCCTTCTGATGTCTGAAAATGGATATTGATGTGTATGAGCCTTTTTTTTTTCTTTTTTTGCAAATATAGCTCTGGAGAATGAAAAGGCAAATTTACCCTATTTTGACTTACTCATTTTGACCCGTCTAAATACATCGTTTTTATGCTCTAAGAGAATGGAAATAATTTTGTGAAATAGTGTGCAGATTGGTAAATTGTTTTAAATGCATTTAAAAGTACAAGCGACCACACGCAGATCCGTGAAGCGTTCCATGCATTTTTTTTTAGGTGTAAGCGTGCCTATGTGGTAAGGTTCTCAACCACATGGTACGTGACACCTTGGGTAAGTGTCTTTTTTTTTATTGCTTCGAGCCGACGAAAGCCTTGTGAGTGGATTTGATAGGCGGAAATTGAAAGAAGACCGTTCTGTTGTATATATATACACACACACACACACACACACACATATATATATATACATATATATATATATATATATATATATATATATATATATATATATATATATATATATATATATATACAACGTGCTTCTTTCAGTTTCCGCCTACCAAATACACTCACAAGGCTTTCATCGGCACGAGGCTATATAAAAAGACACTTACCCAAGGTGCCACGTACCGTGTGGTTGAGAATCTTACCGCATAGCCACGCTTACACCTAAAAAAAAATGTATGGAACGCTTCACGGATCTGCGTGTGGACGCTTATACTTTGACGAAGAATTTAAAAACTATCATCATTATCTAAATTTTTAACACTAATTATCAATACTTAGACGAAATCATAATAGATAACACTAGAATTCCGCCGTCTCATCTGTCATTATAACAACAAGGTAAGGTGGGATTCCATCCGTAAAAAAATAGTTATATGTTGTGTATGTACAATGTTAGCCAAACATTATATTTTTTATCTAGAGCCAGCAATATTCATGAAACAATGTGATTCGTGCTAAAAAAAAAAAACTCTTTAGTAAACAGACGTGTTAAATATAAAGTAATGCATATAACTGAATTTTCCGGTCGGAAAGAGATTAGAAATCTTGTCCTAAAAATATAATATAAAATGATGCAGAGTACAATAACAAAATCGTAGCCGACAGCAGTGTAAAGTTAGGTAGCGGAAACATTAAAGCTAGCAACAGACTACTACTACAGATGCGTTCTCTAATAGCCCACGGCAGTTCATATAAAGTAAAAATCTTGGTTTGAACGAATAGATGAATACCAAAATTTCTTTACATGTAACAGGAAATAAAACATAAGAAGCGGCTGGAAATATTAACGTCAAAGATCGGTCATAAACAACTGGATGGAGGGAAATAAATACACCCATATGAGAGTAAGGCAACACACGAAATTTTTAATGGGTAATTTTGGTTATCTCACCCCCATTAAAAAATGGGTTATCTCCCCACTAAAAATCGAGTTAATGTGGCAATAAGAAATTGGATTAAAAGAGTTAGATCTTTTTGATTCAATACTCCAATACATTGTTGACGTTTGGCCTCCTCAGTAGGCATGGCATGATTTGCTATAAAAATATTAGATTCAAAATAATGTTTCATCTTCTCACTTTTTTATATTTATTAATGTTTTTCATCTTTTTTAATTTGCCTTATTGAGGGTTAAACAACTTTTTTAGTTGAAGGAGATAACCAAAAGTACCGATATTTCTCGTAAAACGGGAGGAGATAAATCAATTCTTTAATAGGTGTGAGATAACCAAAAGTACTTTTTAATGTACTGATGTATGTATTAGTTAGGCAAACGTAAATGAAACACAATGAGGATACACTCATGATATTGAGCCTACAACCTTAGAAATTAAATTGTATTTTTAAAGATACATAAATTTAAGCTTCTGAACTGAACACTACAAGATGTTAGCTAGATATTTACATGAATTCTGAACTGCTGTTGTTACTGGAAATTTCAAGTTCAATGAAAATATAGATTAGAAAAAACCCTTCAACTATCTATCATGACTGAATATAAAATCATCATTAGGACAGCTAATAAAGTTGGAGAGAAACAGGAACCAAAACTGACCCTGACTACTCTCCAAGAAACATTAGAATTTATTAGTTAGCACCGCAAAAATAATGACAAATACACATGCCAATGAGAAAGGTGACATAGCACAAGAAACGAAATTCAGCAATAGATAGAATAAATCACTCTATGCCTTTTACATGGTGCAACATAAGATATAATAATCCATCTTGAGATTTACCTCTGTGCAATCCAAAGAAGGAAATCATATAATTTCCATGCGAAAATAAAAGCATCAGCTTGCAAAAATAAATGAGCTAAGCATAACCTAATCTGAAAGCATTAGCCACAATATAGCAACGGTGAAATATGACCCCCACCTATGAGGAATAATGTAGTAATTTTTAAATAGTTTTTAAAACTATCAACCGCGTTTATAAACGAATTAGTGGTAACTAAATATAAAACAAAAATATTTTAAAAAGAACATATTAAATTGTTGTTTGGGACTATACAACAAACAAAACATAGTATTATCAAATTCATTGTCTACAAGACGTTAATGATGTTAAAAAATACAGGAGGAAAAAAAGACTTCCTTGTATCTTTTATGAGGAATTTGCAAACATTGTACAGAAATTACACCTTCAGCTTTATACATATTATTAATAAGGCAGAAGGCTATGTACAAAGCCAATTTGATCAAAGACTTGCTGAACATGCATTCTTGGACGGTAAAATTCTGCAATCTCCTTCAAAGTTAAAGGGTGAAAACATAACAAAAAGAATGGTGCGGTTTTTTATTATATTTTCTTTACATCCTTACCAACGAGTCGAGCGGTCGAAACTCAGACTAAAAGTCCGATCGAGAAACAACATAGATTCATAAATACACAATCTAAATTTACTCCTACACATATATTTTGAAGTGAAACAAGCTAGTTGTTTATACTGTGTTCAAAAGTTAGTGTCTAGTTTGATATTATAGCCACAAACCATTCAGAGAGTTTGTTTGCACTATTCTTATTTATAGGTTTCCATTCACTCGTACACGTTTTACCGATTCACTTATAGTTGGAAGGCTGTTTGCTTAGTTAGCTTATGTTTTGTTTACAGAAATCCATTTAATTTCCAGTTCATCATGATCATTATCATCATAATTGTCATCAGCACTGTAGTCATGATTACCACTACCACCACCACCACCACCACCACAATAACTACCATTATTGCCATCGTTGTTGTCGTCGTAGCTAAAGTTACTAAAAATCCTATGAACCAAATTAGAAACATCACTATTAACAACATCACTATCACACATCGCCATTCATTATCATTATCATTATCGGCCTTCTCTATAAATCTTACAATTATTGTCACTTCAGCTAAGCCATAGCCTACCACCACTGCCAGTGACATTTGTGCCGGGAACATTATCATCAACAACATAACCATCATCATAATTATCATCGACGTCATCACTATCATTAACGTCGTCATCATGAAATAGGCAGAATCTTGTGTAGTGACTCATCAGAATAATCAGTACAATTACTACTTCATCTTGTAGTAATTAGTGAAAGGCGCTGAGTTAATAAACCTGATATGTGCTCATCATGTGGCCGGGAGTATATTTTATTCACTTTGCTAATTCTGAATAGTTGAGGTCTTTCTTGTTGCAAAAGGACATAGTTACAAGGCACTGCGTCTCTTTAGCAAATACCTTTTGGAGCAAGTTGATAGTTTCCAAGAGACAAATTAATCGCCACAGACTACTTTGTTTGTATGTGATTCTTAAAAGAAATCCATTCTTGAGGGATGGAAATCTTTCACTTCAACTCAATGAAATAGCAACGTTTGAAAGCTTGCATTATGCTACTTTCTCGTCACAAAAAGGAATCATTTTTTGAATCGGATTGTAGCATCTGATAAGAAATGGATCCAATACAAAAACCGTAAACGTTCAGCACAGTGGTTGGACAAAGACGAGCCACCAAAACACAGTTCAAAAAGCAAAATTCATCAAAAGAAGATGATAGTGTGAGTTTGATTGTCTAGCGCAGGTGTGATCCATTATGATTTCCTTAAATCTGGTTCATCAATCACGGCCGAAGTATACTGCAACCAACTGGACTACATGAGGCAGAAGCTTACCAAAACAAGCAGCCTAGATTACTCAACAGATCCACTCCTATTTTATTGTAAGACAACCCCAGACATTTGGATAACTTTTTGATAGGGAAAATCATTTAGTTCCGACGATACTGTAAAACAGGCCTTCCCAAATTTTATTGATTCTAGATTGCCAGGCTTTTACAGTTCCGGAATGGACAAGCTACCGCTGAACTGGCAAAAGTATATTAACAATATGGTTGCATCCTTGTATTCATAAAATAATAGCAAACTTTTGCTTTTCTACAAATTTCATACTTGATGACCTAATATGTATATATGCGCGCGTGTTGTGTGTGTGTGTGTGTGTGTGTGTGTGTGTGTGTGTGTGTGTGTGTGTGTATGTGTGTGTGTGTGTGTGTGTATGTGTGTGCGTGCCTATCTATTAATCGTGGTCTCTTGAAACAAGAAAAACAGTTCTGCAATTTCTTGCTGATGAACTCGCACCTATAATTTTTTTATAGTCATCAATTGTCTACGCTACTCATAGGCTCGTTCACTCGATGAATTTGTTATTGTCTGCACAGGTGCACGGTGTACCACATGCCTGATGTCAAAGAGCAGTTTCGCTCCAGAATACAAGGTACCACTTGTTTCGGGATACGAACCCTCAAGCTTACAATCGCAAATGCAACACTAGACCACACATCCTCACACACACACATACATAAATACACATTATTGACATATAAGAATTGATAAATTTTTGAACTTGTGATATTATTCTTTTCCGGAACGGTAGAACTGGAAGCAGATACTTTTCATTTCTGACAAAGTACTATTCAGGAAACGTCACGAACACTCTTTTTTTACCAAGCGTGAAACTAAAGCAGTCTCTGAGCACGTTCTCAAATTGTTTTGTTACTGTTATTTTCATGTTCATTTATTCGATTTTACATTAAAAGTCATTAACAACAGCGCGTGTTTCCTGTTTTAAACACCTTTTTGGATAGAAAAGTTTGAAGGCTGCCTTGAACTATTCAATGTGGATTTCAACCCAATATTTACACGCTATTGTTTATTGCTTTATCTGCTTCAAGATCCACCATTTTTATATATACATCCATCCATCCATCTACCCATTCATACATACATGCACACATACATGCATATGTGTATATATATATATATATATATATATATATATATATATATATATATATATATATATATATATATATATACACAAATATATGTATATATATACACACACATATATAACTACACACGTGCTGTTGGTGATATTTTTCCTTTTTGACGAAGAGTTATGCCCGAAACGTCAAAAATCTTCTTGTTACCAAGTGTGAAACTAATACATTCCGTCCTTCAGTTATTTCTTTATTGTTATTTTCAATGTTCACTTATTCGACATGACTGCACACACACACACACACACA
Source organism: Octopus bimaculoides (assembly GCF_046866305.1). Classification (NCBI taxonomy): domain Eukaryota; kingdom Metazoa; phylum Mollusca; class Cephalopoda; order Octopoda; family Octopodidae; genus Octopus; species Octopus bimaculoides. Next base: position 32,966,163 of record NC_142939.1, read on the forward strand.
CACACACACACACACACACACACACACACACACACACACACACACACATATATATATATATATATATATATATATATATATATATATGATCAAAAATTTGATGTGAGAACCGTAAATTTTGATGACGTATTTATGTTAGAGACTACCGAGTAATAAACTTGTGTGTATACGTCATGTGCAGACATTGTTCTACACTATGTAGGCCTAATACTGAATTCAAAACTATTTCTCTTCTGTTTGTACAAGAATGTTATGAAAAAATGTCTTTTTTACATTCGGAAGGATATCATCTCTGTAAAATAATTTACGTTTTTTAAAGAAACAGTATATACTTTATTCTCTATTTCATAATTCTCACTGGTCACGACTTTTATCTCAAATATTTGAATTGAATTGGTACATTTAATATCTATATAAAACATATGAGTATAGATATATATGTACACATGTACTGAAAGTGTGAAATGAAACACCTTCAAAATTCAAGCTGTTTTAGCTCCAGTGTATCTCAGTAAGAATATATATAGAGAAAAAGGGTTAAAATTCCTACTACGCCGTTTTACTGCTGTAGTTTTCGCAACTACCATCTGAGCAAAATTACCAATAGCAACAGCAATGATAATAATAACAAAACCAAAATATAGAAATAAGGATAAAATATGCATAGATATTTCCGATATCATGTTAAAGGTTATCTTAGTTGATCTCACCTCATTGATCTTAGTGTTAACTGCAGGATGAAAGAAGTGCGTAGTAAAGAAAAACGCAAGTGTGTCTGTGAAGAATAGCAGCAAGAGAAACCTGAAGTTACAGTGTGAGTGAGCGATAATGACAGAAACAAGAAGAGTAAACGGTTTAAATGCTGTCCAATTCTGATATGAGGTCAACTCCTTCAGATGCCACTTGCCTGCTAACTGACAAACTATTTCGAAGCTAAAATAGCTAAAAGTTTTTCAAGACATCAAATTGAAAACAGAAGATCAGAAAGTTTACCATGACAATTGACGATGTATACATAGATATAAATACACACACATATACATATTTATATACATAGATACACACATATATATATGTATATATATATATATATATATATATATATATATATATATATATATATATATATATATATATGCAAGAATAAGGGCAGGGAATCATCAATTAATAATAGAATTAATAATTAACAATTTTGCCAAGTAGTTCAGTATGAAAAAACCTTTATCGGTAAAACCATTTATCATCATAAATATACAGGGATTAGCTTGAGTTGCTTCTCCAACATACTGAAAATTTAGAAATAGCAGTCAAAGAACTACTGATTCTAAACTACAATTGTTTTCTCTAAATGGATGGCGATATTTATGGCACACATAGAACAAAAAACCGAAGGGAAAAGCAAAAACAAACCTGCCTTTAGTTAATTGGATACGAGGTTTGTTTTTTTACTCTTCTCTTCTGTTGTTTGTTCTGTGTGTACCATGAATATTGCTATCAATTAGAGAAACATTTGTAGTTTTGGAATCAGTAGTTCTTTGGCTGCTATTTCTGAATTCTCAGTATGTTGGAGAAGCAAGATACTGCTAATCCCTATATATTTATGATTATAAATGGTTTTACCGATAAGGTTTTTTCATACTGAGCTACCCGGCAAAATTGTTGATTATTAATTTTATTACTAATTAACGATTCCCTGCCCTGTATATCTATATTTTTAGTAATACCTCTAAGGTGGATAGCTAAACCGCAACAAGTCGTACGAGACTTTTTTCTATGCGGGGCTATTTATGACACACACTGAATTAAATTCATTGGGGTGAGGGATTTTAAACTCACTGGCCGATAAATTTCTTAATGTCTGTCTCACGTGGTCTTGATGTCGCATGGTCAAAATAAACGTGAGTTATTTAGACATTGGCAAATTTATTAGAATATTGTTGGCTGAAGATCGGAATGGGAAAATTCATATCCCTAACCGTGAACCGTCGTACCCAATTAACTAAAGGCAGGTTTGTTTTTTTATTCTTCTCTTCTGTTTTTTGTTCTGTGTGTACCATAAATATCGCTATCAATTAGAGAAAAAATTGTAGTTTTGGAATCAGTAATTCTTTGGCTGCTATTTCTGAATTCTCAGTATGTTGGAGAAGCAAGATACTGCTAATCCCTATATATTTATGATTATATATATATATAAATATATATATATATGTATATATATATATATATATATATATATATATATATATATATATATATATATATATATATATATATATATATATATATGTATATATACATATGAATATGAATATATATATATATATATATATATATATATATATATATATATATATATATATATATATATATATATATATATGTATATATATATATGAATATATATATATATATATATATATATATATATATATATATATATATATATATATATATATATATATATATATATATATATATATATATGTATGTATGTATTTGTGTATGTATGTATGCATGCTTGTTTGTAATAAACTCTAGGTTATAATGCAATGTCGCTTTCCACATCTACATTTAATATTACATTTACTTTTACAGATATTTTAAAGCATTAAATATTCTACTGACTGTTGTTAGACTACTTCAGAATCTTAAATTTGTAGCTCCATTCTTCTTCTGCGTCTCCTCTTTCCCCTCAATATTATTATTATTATTATTATTATTATTATTATTATTATTATTATTATTATTATTATTATCATTATTATCATTATTATTATTATTATTATTATTATTATTATTATTTTCATGATTATTGTCCTAGAAACATGTCTTCGAAATTTGCTCCTAAGTTTTTCTTTCGCTTGGATACTTAAAACACGCATTATGTTGATATTGTTGCAACTTTCGTTAATAAGTTGACCATCTGGTCGGATGCCAGATACTTTTGGTAGAATGTTGGTTTTAAAATCAAAGTTACATATTTAAAGAAATATCATAAGGTGGAAGAAGTTGGATGATGACAGCTGTAAATACAACATCAACAAAACGGCTTCTTTCAGAAAAGTCAAAGTATTCAAAAGTAGTAACAGTCGTACCAAAACCTATACTAACATTACTATTAACACTATTGCAATTACTTGGGTTAGCAGCAACAGTAGTATGAAGTATAGTAGTGTCGAACAAAACAGTGAAATGTGCATTGAAATTAATAATACCAGTACTACCGGCAACATTAACACCAAAACCATTATAAGCACCAACACTACAGTAACGAAACCATTTGCTAACGGATTTACTGGAGTATGTCTGGTGTTAGAGCTAATTATTTTATCACTACGTGATCTGAACAACGAAATAAAATTATCAAAAGCAGAACAGATTCATTAACTATATTAGGGCTTGACCAGAAGGAAACCCACTAGAAAACAAAACTATATAATTGTACGGGATTAAATCTCAGACATGTGGGTGTTGGTATGATTACTAGAAAGCTATTCGTTGCAGCCCTTAAAATAGGTCGCTAGGATTATATAGAGCCCTTGCTATATTGACATGTCTTCAGGTATATTTTATTGAAGCCAGGATGGAACAACCCGATATACATCTGAGATATTTCTAATCTATATTGTAGGAGTGGATTGTATTTCTTTAAAAATATATATTTATCATAGTCTTCTCAAGCAACACAAACATCGATGAATGAGCTTATTGCTCCATCCCAGTCATAAGTGTTCTCTGAATCCAAACATACAACATCATAAATACTTTTTTTATATACGAGAAGCTAAAAGAAGAAGAAGAAGAAGAAGAAGAAGAAGAAGAAGAAGAAGAAGAAGAAGAAGAAGAAGAAGAAGAAGAAGAAGAAGAAGAAGAAGAAGAAGAAGAAGAAGAAGAAGAAGAACAACAACAACAACAACAACAACAACAACAACAATAGCAACAACAACTCTGCCGCTCTACTAACCGAATTGCGAGTGATAGGTTTCGTAGTTACCGAACATGGGTTTCAAGCTCGTACCTCGGAGATTCTGGTTTCTCTGATGGTTAATACATCTAAGTCTAGTAACCTGAGGTCGTTCTGTGGATGGTTTTACTTGAAAGACCTCCGCATGCATTCGAAGTATTCATTCACACTGCTATTGTGCGCAAAGCCATCAAGATGAAACTACGTATCTCCTTGTGGAATAGCAAGTGATCTGTCACTTCGGGTCACGTGTAGGAGTTTCCAAGAGTAAATTTTATATATATATTTTCTAGTTGTTCGACGAAAATCTCCCATTGCGATGGTAGTTATTCTTTCTCTTATGTTGTTTTTTAGGATTAGATTTATAGATGTGCTTGTGTTGGTATTTTAATTGTAGATACGATTTAGTCACCGTGTGAAATATTTGCACGTTGATGTATGTGATTCTTCAATTCTTTGTTCCTTATCCCTGGTATGCTTCTGTGCGGGTATTGTCCTCGTCATTGGCATGCTGGTAGAATGGGTTGTGTTTGTGTTTGTTGTGGTAATTGTAGGGTTGATGTATTCTATGTTGTTGGTGTTGTGGTGGCGGTGGAGTTGATTTTTATCAAAGAACATTTTTCTTTTTTCATCCTTTCTTTCCCATCACAAAGAGATATTTTTCTATCCATTTTTCATCTTTTTCTATTTTTGTCCGTTGCTAGTGATCGTGCTGCTGATGTTTTGTTGATGATGATGTATTATTTTTTAACAAACTCTCTTTCTAATCGCAACACCAGTGCCTGTTCTGGCACTGATTTTCTATACATCGCCTGCAAGGAGATGAATCACTGTTATCTCTAGCGGTCGAATGTCCATCATTGATGAGATCAAGGAAGGTCGAAATCACGTGATCTGGTGTCTCGGCGCTGGAGGTGGTGGGGATTTCTTTCCTCGTTAACGATATAAACAAACGTGTATTTTGCACCAAAAGCCTATATAAGAGTTTCTTTCATACTATCTACTGCAGTAACGTTTGTTCTAAAAGAACCTCCACGTTTAAGCGGAGCTGATTTCACCTTGTAAGGTTGTTACAGTTTTGTTATGTGTTAATGCTGCTTTTGCTGTTGCTCCTCTTTTTGTGACTACTGCATCTGATTCTGCACTTGCTGTGCTTTCACGCTGCTGTCGTTGTTGTTGTTGTTGTTGCTGTTGTGGTGGTGGTAGTGGTGAGGGGGGGTAGTTCTTTCTCAGGGTGTAGCGTTGGCAGAAATAGGGGCCTTCTTTCGTTTAACATGTACCGTGGGCAAATCCAAATGAAAGTAGTTAATTGCACCATAAATGTGATACATTGGCCTTATGTCCTCAACCCTTACTTTCAAACTGATGCCATTTGGTCACTCAATTAAGTCAGAGATGGTTCCAATATTCTTTTGATTTATTTGTCTTAATTGCTCCAAGCCTAGAGTGAACATTTCTCGCGGTGCATTTGGTGAATTTTCATGACTGCCCCATCTTCGAAACTTTTTAAGTTAAAAGTATCTAAAAATAAGTGCTTATTATTATGTATACCTGAAAATGTTGTAGGTATCTTTATATTATACAATCCGTATTTGCTTGGATAGCTATTTGTAGAATCTATGTCTTTTTATTTGATCGTTTGAATTTACAGAAATCCCTTTAGCATTTTCATGTGATGTATAGCATTATTTATTCATCATTTTAATTTTGTTTTCATATACTTCTAATGCTATCTTCACTATCCACTAACTTAATATATTTTTATATTTGAATATTGTTTTATGTAAGTGACTCAAATGTCAGTTTAGCTTTTAAATACTGCTTAATCCAAAGATATTTTGATATAAAAAGAAACTCCTATTTACTAGCACAATTCTAAAGAATAATAGCGCACCTCTACTCTAGTGTCTCAAAGTACGACATGTTCTTAATACACAATTTCCAATTGTTGCGTAGAAATTGACCAATCCAGTGGTAACCTTGATCACTGTCTCTTGGTTTTCTTTTTTTGTAGCAATGCTGGAGATCAAGTTTATAGACCTACCCTGACCGGTATTTAATTTTCAAAGTGAAGAATAGGAAAGTTGTTAGAAATTCCTAAAGGTTTCCATTTTAGCAACTGAACAAAGTTATCCATCATGTATTAAAAATGTTTTACTTCCGAGGTCAGAAGAAAGGGACTGTTCTAATGGCCTTCGCAGGCCCTCCAAGTTAAATGGTATTGATGCTATTTAATACATCTTTTGAATCTTTATAAAGCCACTCTAGCGGGAACGACAAAAGCAAGAAGAAAATTCCAGACACTGACTTTCGAGAAAGGGAAAAAACTGGGCGCAATCTTTTTTGCTCAGTTGAACAATACGAAGTGGTGAGACGAATAGAGACAAGAAGAACGGAAATGCTCGAGATTTATGAACTTACTTTCTTCTCGGAGATTCAGACAAGTACTATGGTCTTTGTAATAAAGCGATAAATACATTTGCAAGTATACCTTGCACTTGTTTACAATTTCGAGTTTACTCCTTGCAGTGTTATTTTTTCCCGGCATTTCTTTTATATGATACCTTTCTTAATATTCTAGCTGATAGCTCTCTTACTGTATGATGTGCCCTGATTTCTAATTTCTGTTTACGTAGCTCTTCACAATAGAGTTACGCCAGAAGCAAATTGTACGTTCAGAGGCGTAACCGTTTTCATAACAAATAACTAATGATTTGTCATGAATCTATAGATAACATTTTATTTTACTATTGTTATATTTTGTATTTCTGTTTCTCGTTCATTTTTATATTTAGATGTTTTTGTAATCGATCCAAAAAAGGTATTGGGATATTTTCTTTTTTACCTTTAACATCTATAGTCATATGTATAAGTTTAGATATTCTTCTACCAGAACCTGTAAATGATGGTCTCTTTCCCTTTAAATCATTGTGACTGTTGCGTATGTCCTTTTTTCAGTATGACTGTTATGGCTCATTTCAATAATTTTGTTTCTCTTTATGCTAACACTTAATTCTGGTGTGTGTGTGTGAGTGTTAAACTGCAGTCATGCGTGAGCATCACCTCCAAGAATTTTAGTTCAACGAATCGACACTAGTACTTAATTATTAAAACCTGGTATTTATTTTATCCGTCTCATTTACCGAACCACTAAGTTACGATGATATAAAAACACCAACAGCGGTTGTCAAGTTGTCGTGGATGTTGCAAATACAAACACATATGTATATATATGCAACGGGCTTCTTTTAGTTTCCGTCTGCCAAATCCACTTACAAGGTTTTCGTCAGCCCAAGGCAATAGTAAAAGACATTTTTACAAGGGATTGAAGCCAGATCCATGTATTGGAAAGCAAACTTCTTACAACACAGCCACACGCATCCGTATATTTATAGATGTGTGTGCGTGTGCGCGCGCGTGTGTGGAATGTTTTTAAAAGTGACACACGCGTTGATATGTATAAGGAAAATATGACAAGGTAGAAAATGCTAAAATAAGTTTGTCATGAAATAGAATTTGTAACGGTTAGTACCGATTTCTGACTCTTCGACTTTTTCAAATAAGAATAAAACAAAGGTGGATATTAATAAAGAAAAAAAAACAATTAAATTGAAGGAAAACTTTTAATGAAATGTTTTGTAAATATTTCCATAGTCTTCAAATAGATAGGACATATTTCCTTTTACCTGTCTCTCTCTTTCTCTCTTTTCCTTTGTAAAGGATCGTAGGTAGGTATTATTCTAAGATACCTGTGTGGAGGCATTCAGAATAGTCTTATATTTTGCGACAAAATATGATTCTTTGCTAATATGCTGATTATTGGTTGCATTGTCTCTAAATTTATAGAGGGGAAAAATTCTAAAGTTAGGTTGCTCATTCGTAACGCAAATGTAATGTCCATGTGTTCACTTCGTGCTATTTTTTTTTTTTTTTGTTTTCTTGCATTTAAATCTGGGATCAATGTACAGTCATCCTCTGGCGTAGACTGATTTTAGTTTTATCAATATATTGATCTTGACAACCTGATCAAGTTAACACAAATATCAGGTTTTTCGAAGCAACTCACTGCATCAGCAACTTTTTTAATGCCCCCTTAAAACCATTCTTCACGCATGTCAAAAGCTGCATAAGGGACGACCTAGATATGTTCAAACACCCTCTTGAAATTTAAAAAAAACCCTGCTAGTATCCTTTGAAGTAGGCAACCTGTACGCTGATATCTCTCACAACACAGGGATGGAGGCAAATGAATTCTGGCAAGGGAATTACTCTAAAGAACTCCCATATCATATCACAAAAGAATTCGTAAGAGAAGGGATAAAATTCATCTTGGAAAATAAGTTCCTTGTATTCAAGGACAACTTCTGTCGACAGTAAAACTGGGACTGCGATGAGTACGAGAATGGACCCCTCTTTTGCTAATCTAATCGTAGGGTACATAAAAATCACTCTTTATCGTAAGGTGATAGACAAATACGGTAACCCATTCTCCCTTTACATAGAAAATAACTGGAAGAGATATATAGACGATTGCTTCATTCTTTGTCATGAAAGTATAGAGAGACTTAAAGAATTTCAAGCACGTCTAAATAGACTTGACATAAACATTCAATTTACGATGGAACATAGCCTTCAACAACTTAAATTCCTCGACATCCTCATTAAGAAATCCAACAGCAAAATAAAAACAGACATATACTATATGACCACGGACTCCAAGCAATATCTACCGTTCAACTCATGCCACCCCAGACACAATAGAATGAATATCCCCTTCAGCCTGGCAAAAATGATTTGCACTATAGTATCTGATAGAAGCACCAGAGACACACGACTTCATGATTTAAAGGATACACTCATCAGCAGGAATTACAAACCATCCCAAATAAATAAAGGTTTTAAACATGCCCTACAACTCAACATCCACGAACTCAAACATCCCAATCTAGAGAATGAATTACAACTAAAAGTCTTATTATACATGTCCACACACAACCCCCTAAACAATGAAGCCTTTGGCACCATCTTCCAGAACAATCCTTCACTAAAAAGGGACCATAAAATCAATTAAATCCTCTAAACGCACACCATCATAAACATTAAAAAACAGTTATGTGAAAAAGTTACCATAAGAGGGATTAATCAATGTAGTCAACAAACCCCAATATATAGCAGCTGACTACCTGTTAGGTTAAGAATTTATTAAGGAGAGTCAGTTCTTGAATGAAATAGAACTAAAAAGATATACAACCATCGCAATGACTGGAGCTGCCCTAATGCCCATAGCAATTCTGGATTTTTGTCGGTAGAAAGTATTGTCAAATATGAAGTGATTGTTTCGTAAGTTGAATTCAACCGATTTAGTAATGAATTCTTTACTGATCCTGTTTGGAATTTCTTCCGGGAATTGGTCCAGCCAGAACTGAATTGCCTCTAGTCCATAATTATGAGGTATACTGGTGTATAAATTAATCACATCAAATGAAACCATGATTGTTTCTTCCTTGACTTTCTTTGGGAGGTGATTTAACATATCCAAGTCATCTCTGATATAGCTATTGATGTGTTTAAGGAAGGGTTTTGGGAGAATGTCCATAAAAAGACTTAGTCTGCGTGTTTCACAGGCTGGGCCAGCTATGATGGCTCGCAGTTTTAGGTCCCCCGGGTTTAGTGTATGTATGTACGTCTTTGCTGATTTTTTTATGGTTTCATTTATAATCTGGCTTTTGTGTATTTTTCGCAGACCATAGAAGAGGCTAGGCTTGCATTTGAAGTTTGTTAGAAAATCAATCTCCTTGGTTGTCAGTTCATTTCCATGTGTTTTAATTAGTAAGGACACGGTTTTCATTATTTTTTTGTGGGGTGTAGTTTGTGACTTTTTCATAGTGTTGATTGTCATCAAGCATGGAGGTTACTAGATTTCTATAGTATAATGTGTCCATTATTACAACTGCACTTCCTTTATCTGCTTCCTTAATCGTAATATCTTCATTATTTTGGAGTTCTATATATATGCATATATATATATATATATATATATATATATATATATATATATATATATATATATATGTATATACATGTATATATATATATATATATATGTGTGTGTGTGTGTGTGTGTGTGTGTGTGTGTGTATATATGTATGTATATGTATATGTATGTATTTATACATGTATGAACGTATATATACATATATATATATATATGTATGTATGTATATATATATATATATATATATATATATATATATATATATATATATATATATATATATATATATATATATATATATATATATATATATATATATATATATATATATATATGTATATATATATATATATATATATATATATATATATATATATATATATATATATATATATATATATATATATATATATATATATATATAATATATAATATATATATATAATTTAGAGAAAAGAACCAAAGTTCATGAACTCATTCATGAAAATCCACAGTCACATATAGAAAAATTTAATAAGTAAATACACTAAAAAGAACTATAATAAAATACAAAGTAATAATCAATTATTTTATTATTTTATGATTATTACTTTGTATTTTATTATAGTTCGCTTTAGTGTATTTACTTATTAAATTTTGTGAGAGGAACAAACGCACACACACACATATATATGTGTGAGTGTCTACATATGTGTATATGCGTATGTACATGTGTATGCATATACAACCTTCATAGGTATATGTATATGTATATATGTGTGTATATACAACCTTCAACAAAGTAACAGTCATGTATACAATTTGAACTGACACACATATCAGTACATAAACATACATTCACATGTACATATATATGTACACACACACACAAACACGTCTACACACCTATTACTCACGTACATCCATAAGTACATACGTGCATACTCACATACATACATATATGCATATATACATACATGCGTATAGGCATGCACATATTCATACACATGTACACAGATGCATACGCGCACACATGTACACGCACATAGAGACATACATGCATACATACATACACACATACATACGTACATATATATCATGAACTAACTGTTACTTACTCAGTTGCAGCACAGCATTTTGTCAGTGAACAGGTCGAGGTCTCAAAGCGTGTACAAATAACGCAGAATAAATAAATAAATAAATAGTTACCAGAGTGGCAAAAAATTCACATAAATACCAAGGATGTTACAGCCTACTTAAAAGATAAAAAGTTCAGAGTTTAGTGAAATGTTTTTGATTAACAGATCAATAAAGAAATGGAGTTAAACGCAGATGTCATTCAAATCTTTAAATTTAAGATACATGTTTCGAAGAAGATATTGGAGGGAATAAAACATTAGAGGGAATAAAATATTATAATACAATGTGATCTTCTCATCAAGGAAAAATAGTCAAACAACATCAATAAGCCATTTTAACCGAATGTAACGACTGTGTATATGATGAAGGGAACGCTGGCAAGTTATTCCAAAAAATGACTTACCAGGGTTCCCTTCATCATGTTTATGTTGTTTCTCTTTTTTCCCTGATGAGAGGATCGCATTGTCTAACATCATTTTATTCCCGCCGGAATAATACCAATGTTTTCTTCGAAACATTTGTCGGAAGTATAAAGGTTTGAAGAACACCTGCGTTTTACTCCATTTTTTATATATACATATAATGGACTAACCCGTCGGTTTCGACATATGAGACTCCAACAACGTACTCTTTCTTTGTCGGTTATAATTCTTGTGTCGAATTTGACATTCAAGTCCCAACAGCGATTTGCAAAGGTCACAAATGTTGCAAGTTTGAGGATTATATGTCAGTGTAGGTGGTATATTTGCAGCCACTTTTCTCCTGTAACTTTCACCCCGAAGCCTGCTAATGCTGGCTGCAATAAAGTTTTTAATAACATTTTGACACAATAATCTCCATTTTTTTCGTACCGAGGCTGCTCACTCAAAGGTGTAGTGAGCTCTCTTCGTCACTAAGAGGTTACTCTTCAGCTTGCCCCCTTATCTGAGCCATGGTCGACGAACATTCCTTTGCCCTCTCTCAAGATGATTGTGCATGAGGACTTTGAGTATTCTTTCGTCACTCGTTCTGATTGTATAAGGAAGCTCTCAATTCCACCACTCTTACATTTGCTAAACAAGTCGACATTCGAAACTTTGTCTTTTAGTGAATAGCAGTTGATTGTCCTCAGACAGGTTTTGTGAAAGATGTCTAGTTGGTTAATGTGTTGTCTGTTGGGTATTTACGATTCTGAGCCATAGAAAAGAGTAGTAAGAATAGCTGCTTAATAGACCTGTACTTTGGTGTCAAGTTTGATGCCCATTTTATTCCATAGTCGATGACGGAGTTTGTCAAATGCGTTAGTTGCTTTGGAAGACGGTTGACGTTATCATAATCAATGGAACATGCAACCCAGTAAAACCTGTTACATGGTTATATATATATATATATATATATATATATATATATATATATATATATATATATATATATATATATATATATATATATATGTATGTATGTATGTATATATATATATGTGTGTGTATATACATACATATATATATATATATATATATATATATATATATATATATATATATATATATAGTGAGAATTTACAAAAACAAAACAAAAGACGAAGACCAGTGTGTAAACAACAAACAGATGCATTAGTTTAATGCTCGGGAATTGAGAAAGTCTTTTACGTTTCGAGCCTACGCTCTTCGACAGAAAGGAACACAGAAATAAACAGGGAGAGAAAATAAAATAGGTTTAGTGGCAAACGATGACTCCAAACAAAGAAGAACAAACAAGAAAAAATAATAACGCGAGGACGTGGTACAAATAATGTATTATCAGACGCTCAGGAAATGAAGGAAAGAGGGTTCAACGTTTCCAGTTTTGCTCTTCTTCAGAAATAGAGGAAAGTCCATAGGAAGGGAAGACGGAGGAAGAAAATCGCCAAATTTCACACGCGCGGAAGAGAAAGATACACATATGAGTATGCTAGATTAGTTGTTATGTGAAAATGCAAAGGTTAGTTTGAATACCCGATTGTTATTTTGCTTTTAATAGTTATTTTGAATGACATTTTATTATCGGTGCAGAACATTTTGTTTGATTTAAATATTTACTTTTATATTATATTTTATTTTTTACTTTCTGTTATTTGTATAAGTTTTCTTATTGCTTATAAGAGATGAGTTCTTCATTGTATCACAGTTCTTTGCATGGACGTGCAACATACTACAACTACTGAAATGGATTGCTGTAGAAATAAGTGAAATGGAGAATAAGAAACAAAGTACCTTTTGACAACTCACCTGCGGAGTCATTTTGGCACTTTTGATGCACCACAATTTTTTTCTACAGCATCTCACCTGCAAGGTACCGCTACACAAAGGGTCGAAATGATCGTAGTAAATACAGAGTCGTGTGAGGCACAAAGGAATTGCTGAAGTTAATCCAGTGGCGTACACCTCCATATTACTCATGACATCAGGTTGTCGAAAACTAAGAACGGGCTTTAAATGGTATACTACTAGGTGCATACCCGAATATGAAATTATTACAAACGCGCGCGCACACACACACACACACACACACACACACACACAGATAGATATTCAGCCTTACACCTCGCTTTCTCCTTCTCTCTCCCTTTATCACTCATCGTTCAGTTTGTGTGTATATATACATACACACATATATGTACATATGTATGTATATATACATGTATGTGTGTACGGATGCATGGATGAATAGATATCTTTTTCCCTTGTCTCACGAGCTGGATCTGCCATTCTGTTCAAGTGTTTCCTCTAGTTATTTAAATAAGACTTGCTGAGTCTCGTAAAAATTTTGCAAAAGAAACATTCGCCAAGGGATTTTGAAAGAAGTCACAGCACCGGCAGAATCTCTTTTCAGACCCTTAAATTTAGAAAAAAGTCATACAGGGGACAATAAATCAACATCAATCCTGCCTCAGTTTGTTTTTATGTTGAGAAAAGCAAAACAACTCATGACTAAATATTTTTCACAAAAACTAGAATCAAGCAGAAGGCAACTGAGAAAAATCTTTTCCTGACCAGGCTAAAATTTTCATATTCTTTATTGCCCACAAGGGTCTAAACAAGAACAGACAAACGGATCAAGTCGATTAAATCGACCCCAGTGCGTAACTGGTACTTATTTAATAGACCTCGCATGGATGAAAGGCTATGTTGACCTCGGCGGAATTTGAACTCAGAACGTAGCAGCAGACGAAATACCGCGAAGCATTTCGCACAGCGTGTTAACGTTTGTGCCAGCTCGCCGCCTAACTAAAATTTTCTGCCAATGAAACATATTCTTCATCCAAATAAGAACAGCATTTACTTCAATCAGCTTATTAAACTCTGTTCATTTACTCAGCTAACAGATTATTCTTTTATTTTTTACAATGGTGGCAATTGGTTATACGTTAGTTTGAAGTAGGCAGAATTAAAATCGTGGAAAGTTGAACGAGAGTCAAAAGCCTCTTTAAAATACTGCTGTATTTCCTTAAAGTAGCATTTTTCGGAATTAAATTCATAACTAAATTGGGCTCTATAACCTACAGTAAGAAAAAGTGTAATAAATCTGTAATTACCTTATCTAAATCCAGCCCCCTATTAGGGAAAGTGTATGATTCTTTGTAGAATTGTTGCAACAACAGAGAGCAGAATGTTGCAAAAGCATTACAGTCGATACCAGGCCCTTCGCCAGACTTTGGTGCCTGGAGATGCTTCAGAATTTTCTGGTTAGGCACTAATTTGGATTTTGGGAAGATTTTTGTAAGCTTTTTTCCTAAATCAGAGGGTGCACAAATGAATAGTGAAGGGGTACCCCTTTAGTGACGAACATGGCCGCTACCATGACATCTTATATTCAAACGCATGGGATCTAGTATTCAAACGCATGGGGTCTCACCGTCTCTTGTGTTTTTTAAGATATTAGAGTGCGATTTCACAGAGCCGTATCAGTCCGAACGACCACTTACAGTCTTCCTCAGATTATATTGACTATAAAATCTGGTTTTGTTTCAATGTAGATGAAATAATAATTATTATATAACATTGTCACATTGCTTCTAGAAGAGCATCCTTATTTGTCTGGTACAGTTTACTGGAAATGATATTTGTAAAATGTCCAAATTCTTCTACTGCTAGTTAGCTGCAAATAAGCTTTTAAAGAACAGATTGTTTACAACACATGAAATTATTGTACGTAGCGGATTAGTAATCATGCTAACTAAACACAGCACTTTAAATTAACAATTCGAAAGTCAATTTAATCACACTTTCAAATTTTACCAATTTTTTTTTAAAGTACAGAACAATCCAGCTTTTGTCAGGTTTCAGTGACAGAAAGCAATGCATTCTTTGAAATAAAGCTGAAGAATTCAGTAGTGAAGCAACTCAAAAGTTACATCGATATTAACTGTATTATTCTTTTTATTTGGTTGCAACGGGGTTGGTGTTTATCTGAACTTAGACTTGATTGATCAATGGACTTCCAACAATAAATATATCTCGCATATATAGAACTAACAGCCAATATATTGTTCTCTTTTTAAGACGGTACATTGTGATTCAATGGGATTTATGATATAATCCTAGCCTCCATAGCAACAGTGCAGGAGCTCTCTTGTGTTTATTATTTAACATGAAGAGATAGTACTTATAGCCCTGTTGATTCTCCATGCTTATTTGATACGATAACCTGGATGAGATTAATAATGATTTCTTACTTTACCACAAGACCATAAATATTAAAGAACGGGGTTATGCATAGTTGCTTTAAGTGTAATCCCAAGTAGGCAGGTAATTATTTTATCGACCCAGAAGTGCAAAAAAGCAAAGTAAACCTCGGAAATATTTGAGCTTGTAAACCAAGTAATATAATTATAACCTGAAAGGTTTTTATTCTAATACTCTTGCTTCTGCACCTCGGGAAGTAAGCTTCTGCATGGTCAGTCAATGTAGAAATATCAGCCAAATCTCATACACTTGACTGTCTATAAAGACTAGGGAAAAGAAAACGTCAGATACGGTAGACTTGAATACTTGCAGTAATGTGAAAAGAAAAAAAAACAGGATGATTATGGGTGTGATACCTTTGTTCTTAAGTCTGTTGGAACAGTCTTGCCCTGGAGTGAAACAGTAATTATATTAACATTATTAATATTTAGTTAGAGTTATAACGGTTTCATTGAAGTTGCAACGTACGCAGAGTTTGTGAGAGAACTATTTAATACAACTTTCAAATGATACGCTACAATTATGACGAAATTTTGTTATTTCGCAGAATTGAGTTAAATTCCTCTCATGGGCCTTGGGCAATAATAAACCACCTTTTTTAAAATTATTAGTCACCAGAATATTCGCTTTAGGTCTTATTAACATTGAAGAAATAACATAACTAAGATAACTACAAGAATTAAATTCTCATTTTCATGTTATTCTTTCTACATATTTTTTCTAATGCTATATTTATACTTTTACTTCGGTTTGATGTTTCCCTGGATGTAATGATTTGTGTTGTCGTAGAGAAAACAGCGATACATAGGTCTTACCATATATCAACTGCTCAATTAATATTGATTTGTCTCAACATAAAAGCTCTGTATTTGAAGAAAAGAAAAGTGTGTTGTAAATGATATTGTTAGTATAATTGAATTGAAACCTTATCATAGTCACAGTTTGCCAGTGGTTTACATCTTCAATATTACTTTCGCCTTATGTTTTTGATAAATTCGTTTGCTAATATCGGCTGAAAAAAACTCAATAAACAGAGAAAGGAAAGAAATGATTTACTCACAGTATTTTGAAGATGCTTTCTATAGTCTCTTTGTAGATGAAGAAGGAAGGCGAATATTGCAAAATCATTTGAATACGAAAAGAATAACAACTAAACATTTATTTAACTACTTTTCTAGCAACATCATTTCATATGCCTTATATTTCTTAAACATTCAGCTTCGATACTCACTGCTACATACAACTGTGGAGAAACAGACACAATTGCACTCCTTCCGAGCTTTCTCCACCTAGTCAGTCAAATATCCAGGTTTTATATGTACAGAATGACAGTCCTTAAGGAATTATACCGAAGGTTTCAGATTCGTCAGTTACGTTCACCCTACTTTAGTCGTCTACAAATACCGTTGCCAAGAAAACATGTAGATAGTTCATGGGGACCCAGGTGCGAGTCAGTGGCAGCAGAGCAGTTCTTTTTTATCCCGTTACAAGCGTCGATTATCAACGTTCTTTATTTGATTATTTTTATCAAACATTAATACAGCGTCCGGCCACAAAATGTCTATGATAATTCTAGAGAAATTAAATGCAATGTAGCACGTATCCTATAAACATGTTACGCTATAAATACACAAATACTAGCATTTGCCTTTACTCAGTCTATTGAGTGAAGTTAAATTTGCAGAGTCCTTTCATCTTTAGTTCATATCCATGGGAAAATTTCAACTCTGCACAGCATATAAATAACTCGTTAGTGATATTGTGTTACAGTTCTTTGTAGCATACGCCATACCATTAACCGGGATCATGTTATATTACTTTATTATGAATAGGAAATAAATACTGTAAGATATTGCAGTTTATTCTGTGAAATGTTTACTATATTGTCTGGAGGAAAAAGCTGTGTACATGAGCTTCACATATGCTGCGAGACTGGTAAGAATCATACAGTTAACCTTCCTCTCGTATTTCGATGGCTCCAACAAAAATGGACGTACATTCGTAACTCCAGTGGGCTGAATTGCTGGAGAAAAATGACCGGGCCTTTTGGATATTATACATCTTGAGTGATGGCTAGAATAATAGTGACGTGATAAATAGCGATGTGTGATATGAGGTGTGTAAGTGAAAGTTGCACTGGACAAGCTAGATCGAAGAAGCAAAGGCTACTGTAGTAGTGATAGAAAACGGTCAGAAGATACATCATAGTGCTAATTATAGGCAGTATTCGACTAATTGACACTTTATTAATCTAACCGGGTTTGAATAAATTCAACGCAGTTCTATATAAGTTTTCAACTGTAAATTTCAGTAATTACAGTCAGAAATAATTTGTTCCAGAAAGATCGTTAAAAAGAAATTTCATGTAATTTGTGTTACATAATATTTTTTTAATTAGTCGATTTGTACATTTAAACTGGAAACTAACTGAAAAGTTGTTCATGGTCATTCTACTGTGTTAATTTGTCTGAAGAGAAAATAATTTCAGGTTTTATCAGACACTAGATATTCACTGGTGGTCAATTCATCTTTTTATCTCTGTCAAAATTAAATTAAAGATTTTATAGCATCATTTGTATAAATTAGTTTTATTATTAACAGTCACAAATGCTAGCATTATCTCCTGCTATAATTCGTTTTACTTTCATATAGTGTCATTAATTGTGTTAAGATTTAAACTTTTCTTTAAACCCTTGGCAGAATAGATGTTTCTTTTATAGCTTTTGTTATACTTATGGGTGGTGTTTATTGCAAATATTTCAAGATGGTTTTCATAAAACTCACCAGAGGTTATTTTGTGACTTTCTTATTTTTTAATACCAAGATGTTTCAGTTGAAGATTATGTTATAATAGCTATTGAAGACTTTTATCTGAAATTTGAATTAGGCACTAGTATGAGATTTCAAAAATAACTTATTCTCTTTCTCATATTTTCCCATGTTCATGATTTTACTATATAAATAAAATGGCTGTAAGAGAAGAGTAACAAATCAAAATCAGAACCATGAGTTTATATCACACCACAATTATTTGCTTCTATTTCTAAGCAATACAATTTAAATGGAACAGTTGACAAGAAAGGTTACTACAAAAGTACTGTCACCCTAACCAGTGGAAGATATACTTTATATCTGATAAACACAAGTGATGTAGATCAACATAAGTTATACAACACTTTATAGGCCAGATAAGAATATATATATGTGTGCGTAGTGCGTGTGTGTGTGTGTGTGTGTATGTGTAGATGTACATAAGATAACTGTATGTTAATATCATTTTACATACCACTTGACTGTGCCTCATACCGTTCACCAGCTGTCTACAAGAGATCGCATCACTTTCAGCGCCTACTGATATCATCGCCCCGTCGGGCAGTGCTGGGCATCCACCTAATTTTAGTTCACTCAGTATCATGCTTTTTTCCCCCATTTTAGGATATCGGGGAAGCTTTAACACCACTGTAACCACCTCAAAAATGCAGCAACATCTGTAATTATTTGAAGTTGACCACCTGATATTCTACTCCACAAGATGCATAACATGACACTTTAGTTCACATCATCAAATGCTTTGGGGTAATTCGCAAATACAATTTCTGCCTTTAACTTCAAAGATTTTGTGCTTTTCTGTGTTTTTTTTAATGACAAGGATCTATCTACAATAATGTTTATCTCCTTTTGCTGAAGCTGAGGCGAAGTTCTAATTATGAGGCACAGTGATTTTGGTCTGTAAGGGTAAATGTGAAAGAATAACACGTCTACAATTTTGAGGCAAGTGAAGGTCACTTTTCATTGAAAGTGGCATAATTCTAGACTTCGAGAAGGCTGTTACTTTATTTCCGTTATATGTTTCATTTCAGAGGTGCAAAAGATGTTTACGGTGGAGTACGTTCTTCTAGATGATATCAGGGATATGATATTTCTAACCTACTTTAGACATTTTCAAACTCTTCTATGATAAACAGACAAATCAGAATCGTCAAGCTATCTACTACCTTGTGGTCGAAAAAGAATTGTCGACAAATTTGGCTTAGTGTAGATCTGTTCGATTAAGGAGTCATCAGAAATGTTTGGTTCATGGAGATAATCGCAAGTCAGTGCTTTCCCTACGATGTAAATAACTGGAAAGGCTCATCTTCACTTCTTCACTTGGATAGTTATCCAAGTGACCGTCCACTTGTTTACGTTGTGGAAGTTGTCCGTTCTTTCATTTGGAACTTGATGAGTGCTTCTAGTGCTTCCTTTTACATTTCACCAAGTGGGACTTTAGATGAATCACGTTTATTTTCAATTTATCTTACAAACCTAAATTGATATTTCTGAGCTACGCATTCTTAAGACACCCTCTGTAGTTTGTTACCATTACATTGTAAACCAAGATTAGCATCTAATTTCTCCTCTTTTGAAACATTGTCTCGCTTATGTCGGCTTGCAATGTCACATACGATACAACTTTTCTTTTCTTCATGAATATCAGAGAGTGATCAAATAGTAATCTTCTGCATCTGCAAGCTCTTTGCACAGATTCGTATCATCTGCTAATCGGAACAAGGAGGTTTCATAGAACATTTTGTGAGTAGTAGTTGCCATAATGAACCTAACATTTATATGAAAAGGTTTTGTGTCACTTTTAACACATTCAGAAGTGTTGCTGGCACTTAAATTTTAGATGTAATTAACCCACTTCGTACTAAATGGAGTCTCAATTGACTAACCTGAAAACTGCATCGCTTTGTACAACTATATTAGGCGCGGGATTCTTAAGTTAGATATAGCAAGATTTATTCAAAGCTGATATCATGTCCATTAACTCATCCCGATAATATGCTTTGCTAGACTTGATCGAAAATTATCCTCAATCTAAAAATAAGGATGACAATTATCATTGTCTTAAAGAGATTGCTGAAACAAAAAGTCGTACAATTCAAAATCACTGGGGACAAGCCAAGGCCAAGAAAATCCAAATTTTTTCCGAACAACATCATCTGTGAGGCTTCAATTTTGCTGTCAGTACATGGATCTTTTAGTAGTGTACAAATGTTAATGAAGTTTAAAGACTACATTATTGTGTCAGAAAGCAAACCAGACTTGAAGTGTTTGACTGAATATTTCAACAACTTACTGGATATCTCATAAACAAACATTAATGGGTTTTGTGGTGATATTTTTACATTCCCCAAGCAAGACATTGATTTTTCCAGAAACTACAACTACAGTCCTGAAGCCTTGTATCAATAGCAAGAAGGTTGTTCTGTATCATAATGTCTTTCATGAGTTTGCTATTTCTATTAGGATTTTTGTTAAAAGCGAAAGAATCAAAATGTAGGCTCTAAATGAATTGCAAAATTCCAATCGATTAAAAGGAGGTTCAGCGCCGATTTTGCACTAACTGTAACAGATAGTTTCATATAGAAATGCATAACATCTTTCCCCGAGAGTTCGTTGTATGCGAATACTCCTGTCACAATTGATCTGTTACCTAATAAAAAAAAAGATTGTGTAAGTGAGCATTAGTCTGTATGAAAGTCGCTTGTCCGTTTAGTTCAACAGTGGCGTACAACAATTCAAGGAAGATTAGGTCATAAAACTGAAGCCCTACTAAGCCAATGAAAGACAAAATCTTCAGGTGTGATGTAATAACACATGGATTGGGTTCATCCGTTGGCAAAGAGATCATAGTCGTGGACTACTCAGCCGTGTACACATTGGTTTCTCTTGCAGGAATTCAGCGCATCGGACAAATGAATTTTCATCTTAAGGAGTGTCTGATAGTTAACTGCAGAAGCAACTCAATAGCACACTACACTTGTTAAGCATAAGTTGAACATCTTAGATGAGCAATTACGCAAACTTCTTAACATTTATAGTGTAATCTTTCTTTTCTCAAGTAATATCCTATCATTATAAGATGTCTTATTTCTGGATATATATACATAGGACTAGTCTGAATTATTCTCCTAGTTATTACCATTAGTTTTTATATAAACGTTTCTAGTTTGAATCTTCTTTGGAAATATTTACACCTCCAAGAATGGCATACATGATGACGATCAGGGATAATGCTGACTGAAACTTAAAATAGAGAGGTAGCTATTGAAATATTTCTCACCTATGAATGTGAGATTAAAACTAACAATGGTAAACTAAGATAATCAGAGAAGAATAATAATGCACTTGGCTAATGCTAATCTTTCCAAATAACGATTGATGTTCAACTTAAATTGATATTTACAAGAAAAACTAAGACGGGAGCAACAATTCTAGATTAATACACTTCTGGGAAGAAAGTGTTTAAAGCATAAGTATGAAGATAAGATCCAGTAAGAATGAGAGGAGATGAGTGGTCCATGGAAATCTAACCCAGTATTGCATAAGCTTCTAAAACTTATCTAGAAATCATTGAACTCAGGGAAAAATATTCAACTATATATATATTTTTAAGCTGCAAGACATTAATCACACACAACTCAACACTTGTGCCCTACACGGCACTTGTAGGAGTAACCATACTGATATTGCTTCTCGCCTAAGCATTCATCCTCTTTCAATATAAGGATACTTGTTTGATAACTTTAGCATTTAGAATTTACTGGTGTTGTACACAACCCAAAGACAAAGACAAAGAAAACATACCGTAGTAAATTATATATGTTTTAGTATTCTGTCCTGTGTGTTTTGTATATTTTGTTTATTTTATCTGATGTTATGCTTTTGAGTATTCTCACACCAAATTCAGATGTAAATACCAATCTACAGCAAATGACAATCAATAAATCTTGTTTAATTTACACATTCAAAGTAGTATTAGTAAAACATGGAATCTCTGAGCTCTGGTAGAAAACTACCTACATAAATTATAAAAGAATTCATAAATATTCTAAAGGATTTAAAAGAAAAATTGTTGGGATTCAGAAATATAAATATGGAAATGAATTTTGATGAATAAAGAAACTATGAAGATTCCCTGTACTGTATTTAGATTATGAAATGTGTATGCTGCAGTTCAATCATTTTATGAATAATAAAGAGAAGATATTTTATTATCAGAAGTCTCAAAGAAAATTACAAAGCGAGAATTAATTTTTCTTTATTTCTTCCCTCTTCTATGTTTGTTGCCAATCTGACAATATAAATTTATTCCGGGTTTGTAAGGATGTCAGAAAAAGAATATAATGGTATTTTTTCTTTCAGTTTTCCTGTTTTTGTTCTTCTTTTCCCACGAAAATATCTTTGCTTTTAATGTTACTTCATCGCAAATGAAGAAGCACATTTTTAAGAATACATATCCTATTTACGTAAGTAGTAGTAGTAGTAGTAGTAGTAGTAGTAGTAGTAGTAGTAGTAGTAGTAGTAGTAGTAGTAGTAGTAACAACAGCAGCATCATTATTTTCATATTTCCCTCAGCTTATATATATATATACATACATATATATACATATTCGTATTTCTTTTGTCACTTGCACGTTTCTACTATCATTCATCATTGCCTATTACACTGTACAGTGAATAAATTGCCGTCTAAGTTACGCAAAAATGAAAATAACACTGACATTTCATTTTAACAGATATATTTACCAAAATTACATTAAAAATATCTTGAAATGTTAAAGAGTAAATTTATTCAATAAAATTGTTATTGGTTCAACTACAGCCTCCACACGACTTCGGAATATCCTGCAACTCTTCTGGACTCTTTTCTTTTTTAAGTTGGTGAATGCTGCCATAATCTTTGCCTTCAGTTCATCTTTGGCGTTACAAGGAGTTTTGTTGGACTCTCGCTCAACTGCGCCCCGCACATAATAATCAAGGGGATTAAAGTCTGGGGAGTTAGATGGCTAAATGTTATGGGTGATATGGTTGCAGAAATTGACTGACAGCCATGACTGGGTTCACCTGTTTATGTGGCATGGTGCAGAATCCTGTTTCCAGACATAGGCTCTTCCAGCAGACACTCTCTTCACCCAGGGCAGCACTACCTCCTTCAGGCACTTGATGTCAGCCTCCGTGTTGAGTGTGAGACTGTGTGGGAAGAAGTATGGAGGTATAACGTCACAATCACTAGTGATAAATCCATGGTGTTGACTAAGTACTTGATTGTTATTACTCTCGGTACATGCACTCTCTTCAGATTGACACCCAAACACTCTGAAATGCTCGCATTGCAGCTTCCAGCGTGAATGCCATGCAATACAGCATGTCGTTTCCAAATTTCTGGCAGAGTGAATTGCGTCATGGTGCGGTTTTTCTCATAGACGGTGCCCAACTGACCCTACCATACTGTGTAGTCGACAAAATCAGAACTAAAAAGTGTGCATGCGTGAAATTAGAACTATAAAATGGCGACAATATATCCATTGCTGTATATAAGTTTACTTGCATTTATTTCTGATTTCTTATTCAGGGTCTAAGTTCGTGGGATAGATAAGTCTGTTGACTAGAAGCAATAAGCGAGGGTAGATATGCGATACCTCACCCACACACATACGCCTGCACGCACTCTCTTTCTCTCCCTCTCACTCACTCACTCACTCACACACACACACACACACGCGCGCGCGCACACACACACACACACACACACACACACACACACACACACACACACACATATATATATATATATATACACAGAGACGGGCAGACTTTCAGCATGTATCTATTCTCATTTCAAACCTCCAATAGAATATATTAATGCATAGGTTTGGATATATATATGTCTGTGCACACGTTTGAATGTGGTGTGTTCCAGAGGGCTTGCAAATCCAATGGGGGTCTTAAAAGACATGTTAGGATCCACAATGAGCAAAACTTACCTACAGGCATTGGTAGTACAAATCAGAGGTGCAATCTGTGTGGGTGTTTTTTCAAAACATTGTCTGGTTTAAAAAGCCACA
Organism: Octopus bimaculoides; assembly: GCF_046866305.1. Lineage (NCBI taxonomy): Eukaryota > Metazoa > Mollusca > Cephalopoda > Octopoda > Octopodidae > Octopus > Octopus bimaculoides. The sequence continues at coordinate 32,990,838 of NC_142939.1, forward strand.
TCAGACGCCATGAAAGGGCTAAGGTGTAGGTGCAGGAGGTGGTCAAACTCTGTGTAAGGAGTAGACAACACCACCTGATATATATATATATATATATATATATATATATATATATATATATATATATATATATATATATATATATATATATATATATATATATATATATAAATATATATATATATATATATATATAGGTAAATTAAAATTTAGAGGTAATACTTGACAATTGCAAGCACCTGTGTATGCCAGCTAGTGGTTGCGGTGAAAGAATAAATTGTAAATCCAAAAAATAATAGCAATTCGATATATCTAATTATTATGCTAGTATTTCACCTATCCTATTAAATAAGTCCCTAATTTATGCCCGCGACCTCTCCCTCATAAATAGAGAAAATTGGACATTATACTCCTAGCTAGGAAAACTATAGTTGAATTCGAGGGTAAACTTTGGACCAGGTCGGACACCCCTGATAACTTCAATGTGGCTATGGGCTCGAGCGACTCAGCTCAGGTAACTGACTTAGTCGGAGCCTTTCTACTAAAGAGGCTATTCTCAGAGGTACCAGAACTCCAAGGGGGTCTATACAGAGACGATTCTCTTTTTATTTACCCTACCAATAACAAGAGCACCCTTGAAAGAGTTAGGAAAAAGATTAGACATTTTTTCAAATCCTTCAACTTAAAACTTGAATTTATGACTAACTATAAGATTCTTAATTTTCTGGATGCTACACTAGACTTAGATGAAGGACTCCACCACCCGTACAGGAAACCTGAAGAAACCACTAGTTACATTAACACACTTTCCAATCACCCCCTCTATAATTAACACAACCGTCCAGGCTGTTTCGGACAGACTTACCAAACTATCCTCGAATGAAAACATCATTATAATCAAGCCCTCTATAACGCTGGGTACTCCCAGAGTATATCATATGTTAATAAGTTTAATTATAATCCACCCAAAGCAAAAACCAGGAACATAAACACTCCATGTAATCGAATTAGAAAATATAGAATTAAACCCCTGGATGGTGCTATAGAAAATAAGTCGAGCATAAACAAAAGTACAGATACAACCAGTACGAGTAATAATAGACATAGGATAAGAGAACATAATAAGAATAGTCATACAGATAGTAGTTCACACAAAGAAAGCCCTAGCGATAGGAATAATAATAAAAATAGAATAATTTGCAAACAAAGTAAAAATAAATTACGCAACTACATATGGTATAACATACCATACAATGTAGCCGTCACAGGTAAATTATGTAAGAGGATATTCTCAATTATATCAAAGAACTTTCCACCCACTCACAAATATAGCAGTATTTTTTCAAATAAAACTATTAGAATCTCATATTCAACCCTCCCTAATATGAGATGTATTATATCTAAACATAACAAAACCAAAATAAAAAAAAGCTAGATTAAGAATGATTAATGATTATCAGCATAACACCAATATTCCCAAAACCCCCACTGACAGTATAAGATGTGAGGTATCTTCGAACAACCCAAATAGAGGTAGCAGCTATAATTATAACAACAACGTAAACGTTAAACCTAACCACCCGGGTACTAACATAGATAATAATACTACAAACGGTTACCCCATAAATGTAGACATAAGACGACCTTACAAGTGTAAAATCGGGTGCAATTGTGTAACACCTACAATATGCCCGTTACGCGGAAACTGCTTAGCTAAAAACGTAATATACTCTTGCGAAATTATCACAGAAACTAACACCCTCACATACCTGGGATGCTCTTCATCCTGGAAATCTAGGTTTTATAACCACGGATCTTCGTTTAGACTCAGACATAAGGCTAACAACACCTCATTATCTCGCAGAATTTGGGAGCTTAAGGACGACAAGATTAATTTTAACCTTAGATGGTCTATTGTTGGATCGGCCCCTACGTATAAAGATAATAGAACTGGTTGCCAGTTATGCTCCCTTGAACTTTTGAAAATTATTAAATTTCCTGATAAGAATAAACTAATTAATAAGAGGTCAGATTTCAAACCCTCCTGTATCCATAAATTGATGAAGACCTTTAGATATTATAACCCTTAAATCCTCTCTTTTAGTTATGTGCACTTCTACACCTCATATATTTAACTATTCCTACCTACCACAACCCAGACACCTAACTAACATAGCCCGTACTCTACCCCTAACCTTACTATATACATCAGTATTTTGGTTTACCCTCGAATAACTAGGTTATGACCACTTATTTTAAACAAATTTTTAATTTCTAGTTTACACATATTTTTAATTTTTAGTTTACACAAATTTTTAATAAACCGGATCCATAATCCCAAACCTATGGATATAGTTCTAGCTTCAGTCACTGACTCGAAACCCTCCAAGGACACTGCAATACGAAGTTATAACACGAAATAACACTGTGTGTATGTGTATGTATGTGGGTATATATATGTGTGTATACTATCTATACTGCTTATAAGTTGTGTTTTTTATTTTTATTTTTATTTTTATATTTTTTTATTTCTATTTTTACGTTATTTTCATATTTTTTTATATATATTTTTTATATATATACTTCACTTTATACTTTTACATTTATTTTATACCCTTTTACTTCCGGTTTCGTTATGTTTTAATGTTTTAATTTTTTAATTTTTTAATTGTTAATTTCTTTGTACCTCTTATTTTTTATCGGTTATATTTTGACCCGTTTATCATTATCTTTTATATTTTATTATTTTCTTCATATTTAAGTTTTTCATTTTTTACGTTTTATCTCTTATTTCTATTAGTTTTATTATTCTTTTATATTTTTTAGTTCTTATTTTATTGTTTATTTCTTAGTTATTACATTATTAATGTGGGTGCTAATATTTCCTTTCACTAGTATACTATATTACTCTATATTTTGAAGTTTGTTTTTTGAATTTTAACGTCCAAACCTACCCCCCCCCCCACCATTATAACGTATTTCGCTTTTCTTGTTGACATGTTTATTGATGAATTCTTTAAGGTCTTCTATGTTATAATTACCAGTTCCACTTCCTTCACCCTTCTTCCTCTAGATAAGGGTATGTAGATAGGTTACTACACTTAAGTTGTAATTCGCTTAGGTTGACCACTGACCACTCACCACAAGAATATCATGTTTCATGTTTCATGTTTCAAGTCTATTCTGGCATGACACTTCTTATTTACGACCCACCACTGATATAGACAGACACAGCTCATATATATCTATCCCTTACGACCTTTAAGATCTCTGTATCTATATCTATTTATCACTTTATCTTCTTCTTCTACATTTAGTTTGTTCCTCACCACCCTTCACCAACCCATCTAAATAGCTTAGATGTAGCTTTCTTGACTATCCAGACTTTCTCTTATTACTTCCTAGATTACCCGCCCCACCGATTTGACTCCCTTTATTTTTTTTTATTTTATTTTAAGTTTTATTTTTATTTTAAGTTTATTCTTACTTTTTTACATGAATATCTATGTATGTCTTTTTATTGAATTGTTCTTAACCACCAACTTAACACTACACACTGAATCGTGGCAAGGTATGGACGGTTTTCGGAGGACCGGAGAAATTATGTGTAAATGGAGAATTATACGAGGTATAGTACTATACAGAATACCGAAAGGATCTTCACCTCTTATATCACAACTTTCTTCTTACCTTAACGCCGATGTGGCATAATTTCCTGGGACTATTTGTGACGCACATGGAATAGATTTCTTTGAGGTGGGGTGCCTGAACTCGCTAGCCGATGAATTCGTAAGTGCCTTTCTTATCGTTGATTTTTGGTGTCGCATGGCCAAAAATTACCGTGAATTTTTTTAGAGACACTTTCAAATTTATCAGAATATTTGGGCTGACGATTGGAATAGTGAAATTTCCATTCACTTAACCATGAAACGATTCGTATCCAATTAACTAAAGGCTTGGTTTGTTTACGCTTTTCCCTCCGGTTTTTTGTTCTATGTGTGCCATAAATATCGCCATCCACTTTAGAGAAAAATTTGTAGTTTGGAATCGGTAGTTCTTTGACTGCTATTTCTAAATTTTCAGTATGTTGGAGAAGCAACTCAATTGCTAATCCCTGTATATTTATAATGATCAATAGTTTTACCGATAAAGGTTTTTTCATACTGAACTACTTGGCAAAATTGTTAATTATTAATTCTATTATTAATTGACGATTCTCTGCCCTTATTCTTGTATATTTTATATTTGATATCTCTAAGTTAGATGGCTAAACCGTAATCCCTTCCACACGGGACTTTTTTTCATACGGGACTATTTGTGACGCACATGAAATAGATTTCTTTGAGGTGGGGTGCCTGAACTCGCTAGCCGATGAATTCGTAAGTGCCTTTCTTATCGTTGATTTTTGGTGTCGCATGGCCAAAAATTACCGTGAATTTTTTTAGAGACACTTTCAAATTTATCAGAATATTTGGGCTGACGATTGGAATAGTGAAATTTCCATTCACTTAACCATGAAACGATTCGTATCCAATTAACTAAAAGCTTGGTTTGTTTACGCTTTTCCCTCCGGTTTTTTGTTCTATGTGTGCCATAAATATCGCCATCCACTTTAGAGAAAAATTTGTAGTTTGGAATCGGTAGTTCTTTGACTGCTATTTCTAAATTTTCAGTATGTTGGAGAAGCAACTGAATTGCTAATCCCTGTATATTTATAATGATAAATAGTTTTACCGATAAAGGTTTTTTTCATACTGAACTACTTGGCAAAATTGTTAATTATTAATTCTATTATTAATTGACGATTCTCTGCCCTTATTCTTGTATATATATATATATATTCAAATTACGGTGAAAGTAAACCACAAAGTTTGCGCTTTTGTTTTTGTTTTTTGTTTTTTTTTTTGTTTTATTTTTTTTTTAGAAGTTTTGAGATGTATCGAAAGGTACAGAAATAATTGATTCTCGAACGCGGAAACATGCTAACAGAATAGCAGGAACAAGATAGAATATCTATATTTTTGCACAAAAATTTGCTAGTCACATTATTCTGCGTTTGAGAATAAATTATTTCTGTGTGTATATATATATATATATACGACGAGCTTCTTTCAGTTCTATATTTAAGGGATGAGGAATTATGCACATTATTCATATTATTTATATTTGACGGATATTAGTCCTCATCCTGTTTGTGGTTAACACAACGTTTCGGCTGATATACCCTCCAGCCTTCGTCAGGGTATATGGCGTAGTGGTTAAGAGCGCGGGCTACTAACCCCAAGATTCCGATTTCGATTCCAGGCAGTGACCTTAATAATAATAATAATAATAATAATAATAATAATAATAATAATAATAATAATAACATAAAAAAAACGTTAGGAATGAGAACCAAATTTCAAAATTTCCCCAAGAGTCCTGATGAAGGCTGGAGGTTATATCAACCGAAACGTTGTGTTAGCAACATTTCGGCTGATATGCCCTCAAGATGAGGACAAATATCTGTCAAATATGAATAATGTAATTAATAAGCTTCTTTCAGTTTCCCTCTTCCAGATCTACTCACAAGGCTTTGGTCGAACCGAGGCTATAGGAGAAGAGACATGAACAAGGTGCCACACAGTGGGACTGAACCTGGAATCATGTGGTTCAGAAGCAAGCTTCTTACCACACAGTAACGCCTGCGCCTTTTACGATGATCCCACTATTTCTCGATAGTTATTTGAGGCGTCGCAGCCAATGTTGTTTGCGCTATCTATATATTGTAAGTATGGCATGAACGCTTTTATATGAGCATGTAATTAGCTAACCTCTATTGTAAAAGAGTCTATGAAATTTGATTTAAGAATAATTTAGAATGGGACGAAACGTTTGTGCGCGATTCTTTGGATGCTGGCGAGTTGGAACACCTGGCTGGATATTGACACTGTTTTGGCGACGGCGTTTTTAGTGACAGTCCATGTTGGCACTAAATGCAGCATGCGCGTAGAAATATACACTAAAGATAGAGTGAGAGAGAGAAAGAGAGAGTAAAACAGAGATAGAGAGAGAGAGAGAGAGAGAGAGAGAGAAAGAGAAAGGTCCCAATTTCTCAATTGAACTTGATAGACATAAATATTCCTCCTCTCCTCATACACATAAAGAGAAATTCGCTCACACACATAATCACAGAGAGATGGAGAGAAAACGAAATAATTATTAAAACGTATTGAATGATCCCGAATGTTACAAATATGTCCTGTCTTCACATATACAAAAGCAAACTGAGTGAGAGATCGAAAGAGATGCGTTTGTAACAATTGGAGTCATTTAATACATTTTAATGTTTCTTTTTTCTCTGGTTTTTCTGCTCACAAGGCCAAATTTTAAGTTCGCTGTCATTTCTACTTAGTTAAAATGCGCAGAAATCCATTATAAGAAAATTGTTTTTCTCTGCGTTTTGTCAATATTTCACCAGCCATCATTTACATAAAGTTAAGAAGAAATCAAGTGAAACTTAACAGACGAGTAGTTAAGTAGTTATGATTACAATTTAGTTCTTTCATCTTTTGAATCTTACTTCTTCCAATCATTGGACTGTGGCCATGCTTGGGGATCCGCCTTGAAGTGTTTTATCGAACAAAGCAACCCAAGTACTTTTGTCGAATCAGTAGGTCACGGGGACGTAAACAAACCAGCAAATTTGTTCAAGTGGCGGTGAGGAGGGGATAACATTACAAACACAAAGACACAAACACGAACACACACACACACACACACACACACACACACACACACACATATATATATATATATATACATATATATATATATATATATATATATATATATATATATATATATATATATATATATATATATATATATATATATATATATATATATATATATATGGTGTGCTTCTTTCAGTTTCCCTCTTCCAAATCTACTCTCAAGGTTTTGGTCGAACCGAGGCTATAGCAGAAGACACTTGAACAAGGTGCCACGCAGTGGGACTGAACCTGGAATCATGTCGTTCAGAAGCAAGCTTCTTACCACACAGCTACGCCTCCGTCTTTTACGTTGAACCCACCATTTGTCGATGGCTGCTTGAGGAGTTGCAAAATATTATTCTATCTTTAATAGATCCACCCTTTAACTATCTTGTTCTGCCCCACCCAACTTCGAATCTATCATAGCAACCTCTAATAAACAAAAGCTTTCTCTCTACTATCATAACTCAAATAGTTAAAACTCTAGATACACGAACGCTCAACATGCACACAGCTCCAGCACGGAAACTATTAATTAGACCACAACCACAACCCAACCCCCTCCTACTAGCACTACCCGGAACAGTAATAATAACAATAATAGTAATAATAACGTTAATAATACTAATAGTTTGGACCTTTCTACCCACTTCTCTAACCTCTGCTCGGACAATACTGCCTCCTCCATTCCTGAAAACAATCTCCAAAATTCGCTCACTTGTAACTACCGTCCTGGAGCCATCTGCCCTTTACAAACCCATTGTAGAAGATATAATGTAATATATAAATGCACTGTCCTTAACACATTACACAGTTCTACAGCCATATATATATATAGGATGAACCATAAATTTTAAACAGTGACATGCCGCTCACTATTCTTTTAGATATGATAAACATAGTAAATCTACAACACTCGCAGTCACATACATCATCTCAAAATTACAAATATACCCTATACCTTGTCATGGTCCATATTAAATTGAAGGTTTCTTTACCAAGGTCAACGCTCACCCTGCAAGCTTTACCTGAAGGAAGCCCTCCACATATTAAAGCATAACTCTTCAACACGACTAAATATACATAATGAGACCCTAAGCACATGCAACCACCGCTTTTTTCATACCTTCAAATTCTACCACAAATTTAAATGCCTAAATAACCATACAATATACATCCACAATGTCCCGTAGGTAATCCTTAACAACCTTATGAATCTCCATTTTAAATTCTAGTCCTTATCTAACTCCCCCATTCTTACTTTAGGATCACAATCATTTAATTATATATGTGTGTGTGTATGTATGTATGTATGTATGGATGGATGGATGGATGGATGGATGGATGTATGCATGCATGTATGTATGTATGTATGTATGTATGTATGCGGCTGTGTATTTATATACATATATATATATATACATATATAAACATATAAACGGATACATGTGAGCATGTATGAGTATATGTATATATGAGTAGATATATGTGTATATATGAATATCTATATGTGTGTGTGTGTGTGTGTGTGTGTGTGTGTGTGTGTGTGTGTACGCAAGCAAAAATGTATATATACAAAAATAGACACGAGGGAGCGTGTATATGTGTGAATGCGTGTGAACATACATGAGTTTGCATGCGTATGTATGTGTTGAAGTATATATGTATATATGTGTGTGTGTGTGTGTGTGTGTGTGCGTGTGCGTGTATGTAGGTACGTATGTGTGTATACATATTCACAGATATACATTCTTTCTTTTCCTATGTATCACTAACCTATCACACATGTCTGCTTATAGCAACTTGACTTATATTCTTCATTCCACCACAGTTTTTACTACCAAAACTAATACCCACTTACACATCACCCTACGCTTTCCTTCTCTCTACCTTTTCTATACCCATCCCATAATGCAGCTCTATCACAGCACCCCTATTCACATACTTCACACTCTTTTACTCCTTATTTTCTTATCTCTTCCTCTCTCTCCCCCTCACCTCTCTCTCCCTCTCACCTCTCTCTCCCCCTCACCTCTCCCTTCCTCCTCACTTTATCCTGACCACTAGCTAACACACTCTGTCTCATTTCATTTCGTTCCCTCGTTCTTCATTTCTATTTTGTCTCCTTCCCTTTGATTTATTTCTTTTTCCTCCCATTCACTACCTGTTTTTGATTTGACCTATCTCCTCTTTCTAATCATACACATCTCTCCTCCTCTCATCTATCCATTAATATTACAAACACATTCTCAAATTTTAATTCTCACAAAAAAAACCTCGATCGAACAACGCTGTTTACAAGGCTCTATGCTTTAATGACCAAATATAACTAACATTGGAAATCATACACAAGGTACAGGAAACTTCTTCACCACTTATATAAACCATTCTAGTTGAATAATGGAACTGAAAATACAATATCCTTATGTGTCTCTCTTCTATTTTCATTCTCTTACTACCCTCTGTATTTCATATCTTCTCTACAATAATTAATACTCAAACATTTTCTCACACCGTCTCTGATGAAGGAATATATAAAATATCCCGGAAACAGCTGTAAGACCTTTGCTTTATAAATGTTCTGAAAACTATTTACAGCCTTGGATTTTTATCTCATCTGTCAATTTATATATATATCGTCTCACAAGGAATTAGTTGGTCCAGAGTTATGATATAAGACACTAGACGAAAGTGCCTTCCAGAAGGATTGAACCCGAAACCAGATGGTTAAAAAGCAAGCTTCTTAACCATAAAACTAAAATTTTCACGGAGCCAAAACTCCTCGGAGTTAAAATATCTTATGTTATATAATCACCACGAAGCCAGTGACACCAAACAGGCGGGACCAAGATGTTTGGTACTAGATTTAGAATGTAGGTGGTTCTATGTTTAGCTAGCTTGAGTGTGTCAGGAATTATTACTGCGTGAATGTGGAATACCGTGTGTCTTGAAAATTCGTTAGTTTAATTACGATAATTTAATGTTAGTAATATTGTACTGCAGTAGGTGCCCCCCCCCCCCGGGAGAATCGTTAGTGCGCTTGGTAAGATGCTTAGCGCCGTTTCATCCATCTTTACATTCTGAGTTCATATTCTGCTGAGATCAACTTTTCTTTTCATCCTTTCGGCGTCGTTAAAACAAGTGCCAGTTGAGCACTGGGATCGATGTAATTGACTTACCCACTCCCCGAACTTGCTGGCCTAGTGCTAAAATTTGAAGACACTATGTTTTGTATTGGTTACAAAGTTTAATTTGTATGTTGTGCGTTTATTTTAAAATTCATGCAGTGCAACCCTGCGAGATTACAAATCTCTATCATTTTAGTTCTTCTTGGTAGCATTGCATTTTGTTTTTCTGTTTTGCAATACAATAGCATTGTGTATTAAATTTTTCTTGGGTATTTGTAAATCATGTAGTTTGTTAGCATGAGTGCAATTTGTTTTTCTTTTTTGTACAACCCATACTTTTGTCGAGGTTTTATAGCCCCCGAATTGTGTCGTTTCAGAGGCAATGTCATGTCTGATGTCATTCACAAATGCTAAGTTAAACATTTTTGAGCGTTGTGAATTCACCGCTTGGCCGCCTACTCTTGCCATATGCAATATTTCTTCTTTCCTCACATATCTTATTTGTTCTGCATTTGTTTACACCAATTTCGAAATGGTAGGTTATATGTAAAGACGATTTGGCTAGAATATCTTGGAACTCACAGTCTATAAAGTGATATGTTCTGTGATTTGGGCCCCTATGCGCTTTTTTTAACTGGACACTGATTGTGCTGGGTATATGCTATGAGAGGTGCATAATATTATTTGGTGGAGTTTATGTAGAATGTGAGTTGTGAGCTGTTGATTTTACACAATCGAGTATCGATTTTATGAGAGTATGTGGTGATTTATTTTATTAAATGGTATTCTAATAAATGTGTCTTTAATGCGATGCTCCTAGTTTTATTTAATTTGTTCTCTCTGATGAAACTGTATTTTTACGTCTTAACTGTATTTATGAACTATTTTTAGTAAGTCTTATTGCTGAGTATTATTCCTTGTATATATGTTTAAGACATCTTCATAGAGGTGATAACTTATAGCTTGTGCGTATACCATATAATGAAACCACTGATAGTTTCTTTATGTGGTAAATGAGTCAGTGCTAAGTAGAAATGTAGAGGGAATCAGAAGTATCTGCGGAATTTTGTTTTCTGTTGGTATTTGTCTGGTTTTTATTATCTTTTGCATAAATTTACATTGTATTGGTATTGATGTTTCCAGTTTTGACATGTACTATGTTCATGTACTATGCTGCTATTAGAGAAACTTATGTAAGTAAAGTTATTTACAGTATTCAGGTGTAGTATACTATCAAATATTTTTTCAGATATCAATCCTTCCCATGCAAAAACGTTTTTTTTTTAATTTGTGCTCAATAATTATTGTTGTTGTTTTCATTTATAATATAAAACAATGATATTAATAATCATATAAAATAATGATGATAATAATAAATGAAAGACCAATAAGTAGAACAGCCAAATAACACAAACCAGGATGAAGCAAAATGCATAAGTGATATATTCCAAGCCAAGGACGAGGCTGCGAGAAAAAATAAAAGCATTACTTAGGTAAGTAAAACTGACACCAGCGACTTAAGTGGGTTAGATCAGAAAATCTTAGATGAGCTGAAGGATGTAATGAGTTAAGAAGAAAGAAAAAAGATTACCAGCAATAAAAGACATTAAGAGATGGAAGTTGCTGGATATTACAAAGTGAGTAGATTTTGTTATCAGTAGAATTGATACTAGAAATATAAGCAACGCTAACTGAGTGTTTTAAGCAGGAGAGGTAGTAGTTACTAGCAGACTAGATATTTCTCAAAAGATGAACAGGAAGGATGAGACGTGGACAGGATATTAGAAAATAAAGTGAAGACTTCATGAGAACATATGAGTTGAGTAGAAATCTGAAACAGGACAAGTTAAGAAACACAAGATTAAAATTTTTCTTGAGAAAGAATACTTAATCAAAGCGAAAGGCATTGGTACATTCATAGAAGAGCTGAAACAGCATGTCATAGTAATAGTAGATAAGATTTCCAGATATCAGAAAAGAATAGATCAGTATCAACAGAATAGAATGTTTGAGACAAACCAATTACACTACTGAAGTTGAGAGGCCAAATGCAGAAGAAGCTAAAAGGTTGTAGAGTGATACATGGGATAAGCCAGTTATTCATAAAGGGGATGCAGCATGGTTAAAGTAATTGAAGAAGGACGTAGTTAGTGAGAAGCAGCCATATCTAAAACTAACAAGTGCATTAATGAATAACGTGTTAGAAAGAATGCCGAATTGGAAAAGCCCAGGACCAGATTGAGTTCAAGGGAACTGGTTAAAGAAATTTAGCAGGTTACATGAAACAACTTCAGGGTTGTTTGAATAGAGGAATCATACCTAAGTTGATGTACTGAGAGAAAACAGTACTTCTTATGAAAGACAATAATAAGGGCAATATAATTAGTAATTATAGAACAATCACTTGCTTAGCACTGGTGTGGAAGCTGTTAAGAGGAATGCACTCAGAAAGCATTTATGAGCACTTTGACTGCAAGAGCTTACTTCCAGAAGAACAGAAATGTTACAGGAAGAAGACTAAAGAAGTGCGTGATCTATTATACCCAACCAAGGCAGTTCTGAAAGACGTGAAATTTAGGAAGAAAAGTTTAACAGTAGCTTGGATAGATTATAAACAAGCTGATGACATAATTCCACAGTCATGGATAAGTGAATATTTGAGTATATTCCTTATCGCAGACAACATAAGAGGGTTAATTAACTATAGCATGAAGAAATGGATAGTAGATATTTACTCATGTGATACAGCCTTAAGGAAAGTTAACATCAAGAAAGGAATTTTCAAAGGAAACTCATTATCCCCTTTAATATTTGTACTGTGTTTAATCCCCCTCAATTCATTATTAAGAAATACAAAAGCAGAGTATCAGTGTAGAGATAGTAAAGGAAAAATTAGCCACTTGCTCTACATGGATGATTTGATGCTTTTTAGTAAAATAAAAAATAGATTCCTTAATAGAAACTGTAAAACTCTTCAGCAAAGATATAGGTATAGGATTTGACATAGATAAGTGCACAATATTAGTCATAAAAAGGTACTCAGTTACCAGATGACCAGACATTAAAATCATTGAAAGAAGGGTAAAGTGATAAGTATCTAGGAGTATTAGAATTTGACAGAGTAATAACTATAGAAATGAAAGCATAAGTTGAAAACGAGTACAACAAAAGGATGAGGAAGTTAATGAAGTCAAAGCTACACGGTTTGAATCTAATGAAGGCAGCAAATACTTGGGCAGTATCGTTACATAGCTATTCGCAAGCTTTTTGTAGATTAGAGAAAATCTGAATTAGCAAATCTAGACAGAACTAAAAAGGAATTCAATAAGAATGGAGGACTTCATCTTAGTGCTGGAGTAGCAAGATTGCATTTACCTAGAAAAGAAAGGGGTGGAAGTTTAATATTAGTAGAAGACTGTCGAGTTAGCTAAAATAGATTTAGAATCCTATGTAGGTGTTAGTGAGAAGTGTTGTAAAGAGTTGCTAGTTTGACATTAGAAGATATTAAGCCAAGAGACTAAATGTAGCTACAATTCAGAAAAAAGAAACAAGATTATCTGATTAGCGAGAGAATGACTTACATGCTATATTTCCAAAGATAGTTGCAGAAAATAGTAATAGTAAGATATGTTTGTGGCTACAGAAATGAAATCTGAAAATGGAGACAAAACGTTTGTTAGTAGCAGCACAAGATCAAGTATTGAGAACTAATTGGATAAAAGCCAAGATATACAAAATCAGTCAAATTCCCAATGTAGGTTATGAAAAGCAAAGGAAGTTACTTGCTGTATCCTAATGTTAGGAATCTTTGGTAACAGTCTGATCTGTTATGTGCAAATGAAATAATAATAATAATAATAATAATAATAATAATAATAATAATAATAATAATAATAATGATAATGATAATGATGATGATGATGATGATGATGATAATAATAATAATAATAATAATAATAATAATAATAATAATAATAATAATAATAATAATAATCCTTTCTATTATAGGCACAAGACCTGAAATTTGGGGGGAAGGGACTAGCTAATTACATCGAGCCCAGTGCGGAAGTGGTACTTATTTCATACACCCTAAAAGGATGAAAGGCAAAGTTAACTTTGAAGGAATTTGAACTCAGTACGTAAAAACAGACGAAATGCCGCTAAGCATTTTACCCGGCGTGCTAACGATTGTGCCATGAACATCTTAAGTTCTGCTATTTATTTCCAGTTAATAAATTAAAAACACAGGAAGTATGACGGCGACGAAGCAGGATTATGTATGTTTATAAAACATTTTAAGTATATATGTGAAACACTTCCTGCGTCTCATATATTTATTGCATATTCTAAAGGATTTTAAATACTATAGCATAGAGTTACACAATCATTGACCTCATCAGAGACACTCTGTCGCATGTGTAAATCATAGATAATACTTCTGCCTGTTAAATTACCATTAAACTAAGATACCAGATGGATCAATGCTAACGATTACTAAATTTGGCTGAATAGTAGCAATTTGATATATTTTGTACATATATGTGTCAAATTACTGCTTTGTCGCCGTCAAACGTCTTGTATATATTTAATTTATAAAGTGGAAATAAATAGTAGAACTTAACATGTTAATGGCACAATCGTTAGCACGCCGGGCAAAATGCTTCGCATCATTTCGTCTGTCTTTACGTTCTGAGTTCAAATTCCTTCAAATAATTATAGGCACAAGGCCTGAAATTTGGGGGGATGGGACTAGTCAGTTACATTGACACCAGAGCGGAATTGGTACTTATTTCATCGTCGTCGAAAGGATGAAAGGCAAAGTCAACTTTGAAGGAAAAAGAATATTTCTAATTGCAGTCAGTTCTGAAGAAATATTCTTTCAAAAGTGAAATAAAAATTGCCTATCATTGCTGACATTTCAATGACTCTTCTTTCTCCGAACTTCCAGAAAACTTTGCTGCGCATGGAACGTTTTCCTGGATTAGGATATTAGTTCCTTGGTAGATATGTATCAAAAGAAAACTGATTGTTTTGAAGTTACGAAAATTATACAACGCAAATGGCGGTGAGTTGATGAAATCGTTAGGACGCCGGACAAAATGCTTAGCGGCGCTTCATCTGCCTTTACGTTCAGAGTCTAAATTCCACCGACTTCTGCCTTTTATCTCTTTTGGGGGTCAATAAAATAGATACCAATTGATCACTGGAGACTTTGCAATCGTCTTACCCACTCCACCGAAATTACTGGCCCTTATTCCAAAATTTGAAAAAGAAACAGAAAGAAAAAATGACTGAACTGATTTAATCCCCCCTGAGACTGCTGTGAAAATCAATTCTTGAATCAAGTATTGATATTTAAAAACCATATTGCAAAATGATCATTGATGCTGGTACACCGAGTAATGTACATGAATTAATCGGAAAATACAAAGAAAATAGGGTAATGTAATCTATGAACGTGCATGACTTGACATGAGTTGCTATTTGACGCCCAGATGAGCAGCAGCCACTTGTCACCAGAACAATAACATTTTACTGATTTCACTGATTTTTTATACTTTTATCTCAAACGCCAAGCTCTAGGTTATTTCTGTGAACAGCATAGTTCACTAATTGAAGCAGCAACATTGTGGAATTGTTGCATATTTCATTTGCTTTATTTTCCTTTTTTTCTGTTGCTTTTGGGGATCCGTAGGAAAAGGTAACGTTGACATGCTGAAATCGTGCTTAGAAAAAATGAGCTATCTCTTAGTTGTTTCACGTCATGAAAATTGGGCATAAAATCATATAGACATGTTCATGTGTTGCAAGAAGAATTAAAACTAACATTTAACACACAAATATTGTTTTGCTAGAAAATTTTGCATTGAAAAAAATAACAGCACAGTAATTTTAATATAGTTCAAATATTCAATAAATTCATTTGTTTATTTGAGTTATTTGTCACTTTTCTCTATCTTTTTCAAGTGCATGCATTTAAATACTGATAAGGAGTGATCTAACAAACTATACAACTTTTGAACAGATGATACCCGATCACGAGATTTTTCCAAGCATTCAATACCTATTTTTGAGTAATTTTCATGCCGAGCAAATGAAAATAAGATGACACAGTTATTACACAAGTGGGGCATGTATCAGGATCAAAGCATACCGTTTATTGATTTTCATTTTCAATATTTCCTGTAGTGAACGAAGGAGACTGACGAAAATTTCTGAAATTGAGAATAAATGTTATATACGTTGTAACCTTATATTTTTATGATCCCTAACCCTATATTGCTAGTGTTGTCTCATTTTCATCTCTAAATATATAGTAGAGTGATCGCTATAGCTAAGCATTTCATCCACAAATTTGTGACCATTAATTCAGGTGGCGATAAAGATAATAGCTACATATATGATTTCAACCTACATTCTTCTTAAAAGAATCAAATTTTGTGATCTTTAATCAGTGATTGTTGTTATGGTTTAAGCCCGTTACAAGCGTTATCAAGCAAACCTATATTGAAAGTGGTTGCAACAATAACTATACGGTCTATTTAAGGGTGTCATGAAGTATGTTATCTAATGTATACACCATTTTTGACAAGATGATACAGTAGGATTCGTGAGGAATTTGAATGATATATCTAGGAGCAACCTTGAAAAGAGCTAAAGAAGTATCTCCAATACTATCTCAAATTAATTACTTGTAGGAACAAGTTTACCGTGTATCATTAGCCAACCATAATATACTACTAAGCATATTCAGTAAAATATAACGCTACCTCATTTCATGCTACCTGCGGGCATTCTGAGATCAATTTTGAGTTATACCCAAGGGTAGCCTGAACTCGATTTCAAAGTATCCCTGCTTTGTTGACGTTAGCCCTCTCTGATTTCTCTAGCATGATGTATTCGGACGCTTACAACTGATGATGCTTTTACTGCATTAAACAGGTGTAACATTCAAGATTGTAAGCACATCTTAAGGTCTAAAAATAACAAAACAAACTGTATTTTTAAACATCCCCTAACATGTGATACGTTTTAAAACTCTTTAAGCATCAAAGATTCTAAGTTAACATATTTTTTAAATAAAACACTGGAATTATTTTTAAGGAGAAAGTGATTTGGATTGATACAAATGCACTTTAAATGTAAATATACACAAAGCAACATATAGTCATACACTTTAAATGCAAAAGAAATATATTTATTATACAAAACAAAAAATATCAATACATTTTAAATGCGAACATGTTTCTATATGAAAAATGAAATATATTTCTACACTTTCCATGCAAACTGTAAGTATTTAGAGAAAAACAAACGTGTAACTAACGCATACACACAGAGAAAAAACACGTACACATGCATTAATAATCTGGCCCTTTATCATCTTTGCGAGAAACCGCATAAGTTTTATTGACGGTATTTATAATAAAAGTATGTTTTCCATTATAAGCACAAGGCCTGAAATTTTGGGGTAGAGATAGACGATTAAATTAGTTTTAGTGTTCGTCTGATACTTTTTCAACGACCCTGAAAGGAATGAAAATCAAAGGTGATCACGGGAGAATTTGAACTTAGAACATAAAGACAGACGAAATGCTGCTTATGCAATTTGACTCGCAGGCTCACGACTCTCTTTTATACTCCAGGCACAAGGCTCGATATTTTGTGGGGAGAGGGCCAGTCGATTAGATCGACCCCAGTATGCAACTGGTAATTAATTTATCGACCCCCCAAAAGGATGAAAGGCAAAGTCGGTGGAATTTTAACTCAGAACGTAACGACAGACGAAATATTGCTAAGCATTTCGCCCGGCGTGCTAACGATTCTTCCGGCTCACCGCCTTAATAATGATAGTAGTAATAAAAATAATAGGTCATTACCTTGCCACCTGGATGACGATCATTTGGTTAAAGAGGATTTTATGGGATTAGTTATACTGAAATCACAGATAGAAGGATGAAACTAGTTTCAAATTAATCCTGGTTTTATAATTTGAAGTCGATTTCGTCCTATTCCCCAGCAATTTGAACGTGATGTCAAGGCTAGCTGAATGGGGTTAATTTGAAATTTCTACACCGGGGCTATCGTAAAAGGCAGTTGCCCAAGGTGCTGTGCAGTGGGATTAACCCCAAAACCACATGGTTGGGAAGTGGGCTTCTTAATCTCACAGCAATGTATATACATGTATGTATAAAGGCATCACACAAAAATAATTGAAAACAAAAGCCTGACTGATGGTATGCATGCAGAACAGGTTAACCACCTCCTGGACACAGAAATAGCACCTGGCTAATCACTGATGTATGTGTGTGTGTGTGTTTATCTATGTGTGGATGCATGCATATTCTTGTAGTTGTAGGTATAGATGTAGATAAATATAAATATATTTATGTGCGTTTATGTTATAATGGATTCATATATTTATGCGTATGTGTGTATGCATGTGTGAGTGCGTGTGTGTGGTGTGTATGTGTCACGGACTGATTTGTTTTGATATTGATTTATCGACACTGAGTAGCTGTGTTATTGATTTATCTACACTTCATGGGGTTTTATTGATTAATCGCTTAATAGCTAGATTTGCTATTAATTTATTACTGAGCTAGTAGTTGTCTCATTTATTAATCATTTAAAGTGTCTTATTAATTTATTAGCTCATAGTTATTGAGTTCAATTTTATTTCTAATGTTTATTGGAGTCTTTGTCTTTAACCCCAGGTCAGTTCTCACTTTGATGACTTATTTCAGATGTTATGAATCTTCTATCGTCTCAGTCAAATGCAGTGTTCTACTGTATTATTATGTATGTCTTTCCTGTTTAAATGCAGAAAATTATGATTTAAGAATAATTTGGTTCGTATTGCTTCGTTTTTTTTTCTCATAGACTGTGTGTTATTTTTAGCGTTGGTATCATAGATGTTTAACTTCATATCAGCGTTGATATATTTTCATCGTGGTATTCACATCTTTGTAGGGCCATGTTGGACCGTATAATTTATTCGATTTTTTTCTCAATTAATCGAGACTGAGTTTCGGTTGCTATTTCTAGCTGATAAAAATCTCATATAGAGGCTCAGTGGATGGTTCCATAAAAATAGGTACTGGATGATCTGGTACCTGTATTGAAATTTAGAACCTTTTCTGTTTTCAGTTCTTTCAATTTTGTTCCACTTGTTTTCAAATTTGGTGAATTGATGTAACTGTGTATGCTAATTATGGAAATGATTTTTTTTTCCTGCCACGAAGTAAAAAATAAAAAAAATTATGGGTTTTGAAGTTTGGAAACTTTGGGTTACTTTAGCCAATCAAAAATCCACAGATATATTGGTGCCTCTTTCCATAGAAAAAGCCATTGCATAGTCTGCTTAAAAATCCAAGCACGGGTATTATCTTTACCCGTATGTTTTCTTTTAGAAGTGCCTATTTCCTAAACGTTTGCACTACCTCATTTTTGTCATTTTCCCCTTTTTTTATTTTTCAGAAATGGATATTTAGGGTTGCTGTCCTGTCACTACCGCGTTTTCATAAATTTGAACTGTCGGCTTTCCTGGACTTTTTCATATCTCTGCAAATTTATGTGGTGCAGGAGATACGAAAATTGTAATTTCTTTGAACAACTTCTTGAGCGTCTCTCAAACTTTCGTTTTTAAATTTTCGTTACGAAAAATGTATTGTTTCCATTAATTGAACTATTGAACTACAGTTTGTTCATTTGTAATTAAACGTTTAGTTTCTTTATCGCAATTTAACGTTCAGTTTCTTTTTTTGTAATTTTTCCAGAAAAAATTTCATTGACCACAATTTTTTTCTTTGATATTGTACACATGCCTAGACCAAGCTTTTCACATGATTTTGTTCATTAACTCTTATTAAAGTTTCGTCGTCGTAATGCTTTGTCTGTTGTTGTCATAGACAGCTATCACGCACTAAATGCCAGCTTCCAAATCCTGTTTTTTGGTTATGTAAAAATAATTAAACTTTAAACTTCTGTAACATTTTTCTAAAATTCTAATGGGACAAGTGAATAATAAAATTAGACTCAGTCTGAAAACTTATATCAATATGCCAAATTTGAAATTTTTCATTTATTTTTTGTTGTATCCTCCGTCTCCAATCTGTGCCAGTGTAGTAACAGTAAACAAGATAACGATGCAGTCGTAGTAACAAAATAAAGATCCAATAATTTCTTCATAAACCAACAATCAATATTCCAAACGAACTAACCAGCCGACACCTTCCGACTTCACTGTGAATTCAACTCGAACTAACAGACAAACTTCACTCCGACTACTAGTATTTATAACCACTCAGTCCAATCTTTTTCTCGCTAGGAATCGTCGTGACTCGCATCACAACGTCCCCACTTTTGAGATTTCGACTTCTGTAAGAAGTGAAATTTATTTTATTTTTCATTTTTCAACACCTCTCCCTATCTTTTTTTGTTTTTTTAAGAAAATGTAATCTTTTTCGTTTTGGCATTATTTCTTAGTGTACAGTCTTTTGTTTTTTTCTACTGGTGCTTCTACGACGATCAATCGCTTTTGGTGCTGGCACCTCAAACATGTCATAGCATGTTTCCATTGGGATTTCTTTCCGTTTTTCAGTGTTTCGTCTTTAATTGGTCTTGACGTGTCTTATGTTTCCTACGTAGTTTTTTAAATCACATACATCATATTTCCAAATATTTTAGTTAAAAAATCATCCTCCCAGCCGTCTTTACCATTTACACAATTTTTTAAATGAACTTCATCTACTTCGAAATGTTTTGTTGCTTCCTTTGTATTCGTTTAAACAGAGTTTTTTTTTCCCAGGCAATAATTTGTTGAGAATCGATTTTATTTTCGCGCGAACATTAACTTTGCTGGAGACTTTCCGGAACTGGTATTTGAATTGGACGTTACTCTATATTCGAATTGGACGTTACCCTCAAGAAATTCGTTAGCACTTTGTCATTTCCTGCGTCATTCTTTGTTTTTTTTAACGTTCGCTTGAAAGTATCTACGAATCTTTCTAATTGCCCGTTTGACCTCAGGTGGTAAAGCTGGATAACAATATACTTTATCGCGTGTATTTTTTTACAGAAATCCTTGAATTCATTATTGGTAAACTATGTTCCATTATCTGATACGAACGTGTCTAGAACAGCATATCGGGAAGATAATTAATACAGAAACTGTATTGTTCTTTGTGGTTGCTTTATTGCACCTGCACTTTGGCCACTTTGTACCACTATCAACAATGCTTAGACAATATGCACCATTCACCGGTCCAGTGTAGTCGATATGTACCCTGGACCACGAACTATCCGTCTCAAGCCACGATTGGTATTTCACCGGTGGTACTTTGGCTGCTAATGCACAACCTTTACATGATTTTACACAATTTTCAATGTCTTTGTCTATTGTCGACCAATTCTCGACATTCCCGGGTATCTTATGGGGAAATCCTGCAATCCTCGTCTCTGTAGTGCACCACTTTTTGCACGTAAATTAAAACACCGTCGCATTGTAAAAAAATATTCGAATTTGTATTTTTATTTTGCTTATTTTTCAACATTTCTTTCATTCTTGTAATGTGGATTTCCTTTTTATATCATGCACTGTCACTAGCAGTTCAGGAATAACATTACAGTTCTTTTCATTGGTGGGGCATCCATTTAAATTTTTACAGTACTGGCTTATTAGGAGATCCCGTAAGTCAAATAACTCCAACCAGTCGATAACAGACAGATTGGTTTACGATGAAAACTTTCGCCTTGCAAGTTTTTCCTCGATATGTGACATCATTCCACATTTCGGCTACAAAGTTTAGTTTGTCACCCGTCACGCTACGTGCAGTTGTCGTTGTTTTTCTTAACATAGGTTTCCTTGTTTTCTTCCACATGTTGGTGCTGACTGAACTGTTACTATCAGTATCCAGTTGAAATTTAATATTTACTCCGTTTACTTTTACGTGTAGAAATTTTCTTAGTTGGGAGTCATTTTACATTCTGCTGAGAGCACTTTAGAATTTTTTACATCTGACCTTCGTACTTTTGATCTACAGTATGAACTCTTGTGTTCAAATTTTTGATAACTGTAGCATTTTTGGTTTTTAAAAGGACCTATCTATCTTTTCTGAAATGTAGGCCTCTACATCCGTAACATGGATTAGGACCTAGCAAACTTCTTTGGTTATACTTTCTCGGTCGACATATCTGTATTTTTGCGAAATCCTTTTCTTGGAGTTTTCTTATGTCGTGTTTTAGGTCCAAAATCCTTTGACGCTCTTCTGCAACAGACTACAGGGTTAAACCTTGGTTCGCTTCTTCATGTTTTGAAAGAATTCTTGCCCATATTTCTGCATCTTCATTTGCTGTAAGGCCTTGTACATAAATGAGGCACTTAAACATTTCAGGAGATCTCATTCTGTTGACTGTTCCTGCATACGTAATAAAGTTATTCTCTTTTTAGTTAAGTTTCAACACTCCATTCCAGTGTTAAATCGAGATTTTTTATCAACGAACATATTAAACAGAAATTTAATTGCTTCCTGAAAGCACATTTCACTAGACGTTTTAGGCAATTTGAAATTACGATATCGTTCATGGTTAGACGGAGCTAATTTACGTAAAAATAACCTTACTTTTTTCTCCTTCCGACCATGTTTTGCAATCTTCCTTAAAACTCTCCTCGTACCGTCTGTAGTACGCTGCAAAAGTTATACCCTTCTCTGGGTTATAGCCAAAATCAGTTATGGAGTTCGATACGTTATCTGGCGAAAACGAACCTACCTAATTTTCGGACTTCTTTGTGTTTGCTCCAATAATTATTGTTGTATTTGTTGTTGTACTACTGGCTTCCGCAACTCCAGATACTATTCTTGCTGTTGCTTTGGCAACTGTATTATAGAAGATGATAGGTCTTCCATCATTTAACAATCACGAACAAATTCTTAAACAACCTGCGTACGTTTCGAAACCCTCATCAACAGATGTTGCATCCTTCGTCTCCATATGTGTTATCGCCACGATATGGTGACGGACGGTTTAGATACACTTTAACAGTGTAGTAACAGTAAACAAGATAACGATTTAGCCGTAATAGCAACAATAATCTCTTCATGAACCACCAATCAGTATTCCAAGCGAACTAACCAACTGATACCTTCCGACTTCACTGCGAACTCAACTCGAACCAATACACAAACTTCAGTCCGACTGCTACTATTTATAATCGCTTGGTCTAGTCTATTTCTCGCAAGGGGGCGTCGTGGCTCTCATCACGACAATTTTAAAATTTCATAAAATGTAAGCAAATCAGAAAAGATCTTAAATTTATTTGAGAAACAGTCTGCACTGCTGAAAGGAGTTCTCATTTTCCTTTAATGCCTTGGAATTAGAGAAAATCGGCCGCTCTTTTACTGCTCCATATTCCCCATGGACATCATTGATATACATGTATATATATATATATAATTTTTTAAGTTACAGAACATGAAACTTATTTTTATCATTTGCAGAATTTTGCATGACACATCAGTACCCTATGCAATTATTCCTAGTAATTTCACACATACTTGCGCATTTGTCTTTTTCTAGAAATTCTTTGATATACGCTATAAAGAATTCTGTACTGTTTTCATGCAGTAGTCTTCTCCAGTTTCGTAGTTTTGATTCGCATTGTCTCAATATTTACTGTCACGAAAATTTCCAGTGCTTTCTTCCAGATGTTGTTCGCGCGTTTTCTTTCACCCAACATAAGCTGATGACTTACAATACTAGTATCATGTTTAATTTCATCTTGGCTTCTGAATGTTCTGAAAGTGAAAGCTGGTGTAAGTTCATTGAAATATTGAAGAATTGGTTGTCACTGTTGAGATAAATCACAAAATGTAGAAGTACTAATGAGATTAGAGCGCTGTCCACAGTAAAAGGAAAAGATTTTAGAGACTTCAATGACTGGGAATATTCTAAAGATATGCTTCCATTCAATACAAATATTAACATCATCCAAGAGTTAATTCGTTTGTCTAATATAACTTTTGAAATACATACATACGTACATACATACACACTCACACATACATATAGATACACATACATACATACATACACACATACATACATACATACATACATACATACATACATACATATAAGTATATACATATGTGTTTGTGTGCGTATATATGTATGTATGAGGGGTGTATGTATGTGTGTGTGTATTTGTGTGTATCAAAATCGTAATCACTAAAGCTGAAATAGGGTAGTGATTCCTCACTGATGCATATATGTATGTCTGGCATTGAATGTGTTATGTCTGTGTATAAGTACTTTGTACACATTGTGTTTTCACAACATGTATTCATTTATGTACCTTTCATAAGCATTTTATGTATCACTGCATTTATTATATAAGTTCGTATTTAATTCAGCATTTCTTTACGAGCATAACTGTACGGTTGCCAAGTGTTACATGTGCAAACTGATTGCAATGGTGCAGGTGCAACTCTGTGATAAGAAGTTTACTTCCGAGCCACATGGTTTCGTGTTCAGTCCCATTGCGTGGCACATTAGGCAAGTGTTTCCTACTATAGCCTCGAGGCGACCAAAGCCACGAGGGTAGACTTGGTAGACGAAAAATTAAAAAAAGCCGTATGTGTGTGTGTGTGTGTGTGTGTGTGTGTGTGTGTGTGTGTGTGTGTGTGTGTGTGTGTGCACGTATACATGCATACATATATTAAAAGTAAGGGTACAATATGCACCTGTTTGCTAGAAAGAAGAATTAAAACTTCCCAAAGCTACGTATCTTTCGCTATATGTAAACACGCACGGAGAATGTAACAAATATACTAAAAAGAAAAGACAATCATGCCCATTAGTAAAACTACAATGAGGAGAGTAGACATCCGAATATCAATTGATTTCGCTTTCTGTGCCGAATGACATTTAAAACTGGGACATCTTCTCCCCTCTTTGTAGTTTTACAAATGGGGACGACTGTTTTTAAAATTTTTTTAGCATATTTTCTATATTCCCTGTGCGTATTTACATAAAGTGAGAGATGCATAGCTTTCAAGAGTTTTAAGTCTTCTTTAGAGCAAACAGGTGAATAATGTACCCTTCCTTTTAATATATATTTTGCCACTTTGGTTGCTTGCAGGCCACTTTATCGTTATTTCTTTTAAATATAATGATAACTTATTTGAATTATGTATATATATATATATATATATATATATATATATATATATATATATATATAATTATATGTATTTCTTCTATCTTAATGAATAAAAATTCTTCGGATAGAATAAATGGGTTAATAAAAACCAATGTAGCAAAGAACACAAAATAACTGTGGTGTAGTTCCTGTTTTTGAGGCAGAAACTCCTTGAAATTTTCGGTATTTGAGTATATTTAAAAATTTAAGGAATGGAGAAAACGCATGTTATAATTGCATACTTTATTCCTACATATGTTTCAAAGGATTACAACCTATGTGATCCATAGGAATCTGTGATGTTTATATATATACATACATATGTGTATATATGTATACTTGTGTGGGTGTGTGTACGTATGTTTGCAAGTATATATGTGTGTATATGTGTACATATCTATGTATATGTATGTATATATAAATGTGTATGTATTTGTATAAATCCATATGTATGCGTGATTAGGTTCTGTATGTGTGTACACATATCTGTATGTGTGTGTATATATGTATATATATATATATATATATATATATGTGTGTGTGTGTGTGTATATGTATGTATGTATATATGAAAACATTTGAGTTCTTTTTCTTATGTATATATATGTATTTGTATGTATGTATGTATGTATGTGCATGCGTGTGTTTACGTATGTGTTTGTATACATGTATGTATATGTATATGCGTATCTGTTTATTTGGTTATAGGCGTAGATGTATATGTATGTGTATGTGTATGTGTCTATTTCTATTTATACATATAAATATATGTATATATGTGTGTATGGGGACATGCATACATATGTGTATATTTGTATATGCGTAGGTACGTATGTGCATATGTGTAAATGTGGGCGTATCTGTGTATGTGTGTGTGTATATATATATATATATATATATATATACACATATATATGTATATATATATATATATGTGTGTGTATATATATGTATATGTGTGTGTGTATATATATATATATGTATTTATGTATGCATGTGATGTATATACATTTATATGTATGTGTTGTCCAACCCACTATCCGGTAGTGTCCAATTCTCTAACGGTTTTTTTTTCAAATGAATCACGTCATAACCTTATCCATCTATTGTTTTCATACTTGGTCATAATGTCTTACGTTTAAGATGATTCCCATGCATTCCCTCAAGAGAAGGTTACAATTTTAACATCACAGATTCCTATAGATCACATAGGTTGTAATCCTTTGAAACATATGTAGGAATAAAGTATGCAATTATAACATGCGTTTTCTCCATTCCTTAAATTTATATATATAGTCTGTTAAAGTCTGTAATACCGGCCATGACGAAGAGAAATAGCCCTGAAACTCGAGTCGCCTTTATATATTTATATTTATATTTATATATTTGATCCTTTATATTGAACACTCAATATTTCATCTACATTCAATACTTTATTTCATGGTGCCATCCATTTTTATTTTATTTTATTTTATATTATATATTGTATATTATATTATATATTGTATATTCCATATTCTATACCCCACATTGGTTCTGCAGGAATATAAATAAAACATAAAAAACAGACAGTGTTGGAACTCTTTTAAACGAAATAATATATTCCTCTATACACAACCATACAACAAAAACACCCTTTTTGTATTTATTTTTACTCGCATATATATATATATATATATATATATATATCTTAGAAACCTAAGTTAGACATTATTTGAATTATGTATGTATATATATATATATATATATATATATATATATATATATATAATCATAAATATACAGGGATTAGCATTGAGTTGCTTCTCCAACATACTCAAAATTTAGAAATAGCAGTCAAAGAACTACTGATTCTAAACTACAATTTTTTCTCTAAACGGATGGCGAGACTTGTTTTGTTTATGCTTTTCCCTCCGGTTTTTTGTTCTATGTGTGCCATAAATATCGCCATCCGTTTAGAGAAAAATTTGTAGTTTAGAATCAGTAGTTCTTTGACTGCTATTTCTAAATTTTCAGTATGTTGGAGAAGCAACTCAATGCTAATCCCTGTATATTTATGATGATAAATGGTTTTACCGATAAAGGTTTTTTCATACTGAACTACTTGGCAAAATTGTTAATTATTAATTCTATTATTAATTGACGATTCCCTGCCCTTATTCTTGTATATTTATATATATATATATATATATATATATATATATATATAACTTAATAGCACCACCTGATAGGATTATCAAAATCCTTTTTTCAGTCAAGTTTGGTCCATGGTCCATTCAAGTAGTGAGTTCTTATTGAGTGAGTTGTATCCAGGTATGGGTGGCTTGTCTGGTATTCTTTGAAGAAAGCTGTCTAGACTCCGTTTAAAGCTGATTGGATCCTTTTCCTCTTTTATCTGTTTCGGGACAACGTTAAACAGAGCAGTGCCCGTTGAGGAAAAGAAATTATGCTGCAATGTAGCTATACGTTGTGATTCTGAATTGGGCAGGGGTCGTATGGTCGTGGTCCTAGCCTTGGATGAACCTTGAAACTAATGTTCAGGTCGTTTGGGTAATGCTGGCGGTATATTTTCCACATCGTACAAATGATGTACCGCTCGCGGCGGAGCTGGAGAGAGTAGAGCTTCAATGCTTTAAGGCGGTCCCAGTAATAAAGATCTGTCATGCCTTCAATTCGTTTGGTGAATGCCCTCTGGGGTAATTCAATCCTTGAGATGTTTTGTTTTGTGTGGGGAGACCACAAGAGGCAGCAGTATTCGAGGTGTGGCCGTACAAATGAGGAGAAAAGTGGAATGATGACACCTTGTTCTCTGGACCGGAAGGTTCTTAAGATCCAGGAGCTCAACCTTCGAGCTATGTTGACCTTATTGTTGATGTGGGCACTCCAATTGAGATTGTTGTCAACAATTACACCTAGATCTCTGATATTGTTGGATGCCGTGAGCGGTTCCCCTGAAGGAAGGGAGTATGGCTGTTTTAGTGTGGACTTTCTTCAGCTCAAATTTTCCCTAGTTCAGTTTCATTTTGTTTTTATCTGCCCATTGACTCACAACATAGATCAGTCTGGAGTTGGGTTCGGTCTTCTTCTTCTTTGATGATTTGCTGGAGCTTAGTGTCATCAGCAAATATTTTCACTTTGCAGTGATTTACGACGCTGGAAAGGTCAGTTATACAAATTATAAAGAGGAGCGGACTCAAGATAGTCCCTTGAGGGACACCACTGGTGACTCTTGCTGGGCTTGAGTGGACTCCATCGACCACAACTTCTTCTGTTCTATACTCCAGGAAATACTTAACCCATTGTAGAAGTTTTCCACGGATTCCAACATTTGCCAATTTTGTGAATAAGATATTATGGTCAACCCTGTCGAACGCTTTACGGAAGTCAAGATATATGACATCAGCATTCGAACCCGTTCCCAAGGCTTTAAATGTATCTTCAATGTGGTGTAAGAGTTGTGTTAGACAGTCCCTGCCACAGCGAAAGCCATGCTGGTTTGCATTTAGGAGTTTTTGGGTCTCCAGGAAGTCAGCAATCCTTGATCTTACCACCCTTTCAAACACTTTAATGATGTGTGAGTTGAGTGAGGTTGGGCGATAGTTGACTGCGAGGGATCTATTTCCCGGTTTGAAAACCGGGATGACAGACTGGGATAGGAGCTGTTTCGGTATATAACCTGAGTCTAAAGAATTTCTCCAGAGGTTGGTCAGAGGGACTGCAAGTTGGTGTCTACGTTCCTTCAGGAGACTTGCGGAGAATCTATACACATATGCACACACATACATTTATATGTGTGTGTGTGTGTGCGTGTGTGAGAGTGTGTCTTTGTGTCTGCGTGTGTCTCTTACTAACGCTTGACAACCGTTGTTAGTGTGTTTACGTCCCCACAACCTAGCAGTTCGGCAAAAGAGACTAATAGAATAGGTCCCTGATTTTAAAAGTAAGTACTGGGGTCGATCCATTCGATAAAAAATTCTTCAATGAGGTACACCAGCATGGCCGTAATTAAATGACTGAAGCAAGTAAAAGATGAAAGTCGGGTTATATCAGTAATTCATTCATTGTTTATATATGTGCATCTAAGCATATATTTGTGCATGCATAGAACTTTATGAAAGTCGTGTATGGATATGTATCTTGTTTGCGTATATATATATATATATATATATATATATATATATATATATATATATATATATATATATATACATATATATATATATACATATATATATATATATATATGTATGTATATATATATATATATATATATATATATATATATATATATATATATATATATATATATATATACATATATATATATATATATATGTATGTATATATATATATATATATATATATATATATATATATATACTAGTCTGTGTGCATGTTTGTGTGTGCGTGTGTCTGTGGAAGAAAGAGAATGAGTTTGTGTGTGTGTGTGTGTGTGCTTGTGTCTGTGTGTGTGTGTGTGTGTGTGTGTGTGTGTGTGTGTGTGTGTGTGTGTGTGTGTGTGTGTGTGTGTGTGTGTGTGTGTGTGTGTGTGTGTGTGTGTGTGTGTGTGTGTACGCACGCGTTATCTCAAATGAGAGGACGGAATAAATATTAAGATAATTAATAGCGGTTATGATAAATGTAAATTGCACATTAGCTCTATTGGACATGGACGTGATGAGATCTAGTCATTAATTACTGAATAACTTGAGAAAATAAGAGTTGTAATAACATGTTAGGTAAAAGAGATAAAACATATATGATGCGGTAATGTAAAGGTAGTTGTTTATTATTAGTTTAAGTTTCCAGTTTGAACAGAATCGACGGCTACTTATATCTAACAGTTACTTCATTTTAGAGAAAACTACGCTACATCTATTTACATCTCTTAATTTTAATGGTATCATGCAGTTGTTTCAAGAGAAATAACATTTCCTGATATAATTGCTTTATTAAATATTTTGGCTGTTCTCATCCTTTACAAGTTAAAGTTTGCTTCAAAACAACACGATACATATGCTTAAAATCTAATACATATATTTACCGATTAATCTGATTTTCTTCCCTGTCCCATGGAACAATATCCGGCCTATTGTGATTAATCTGGCTTGTTGTTTTTAATAGGAGTGCCCCAACAGTATTCCTTACTTTAAACAGAGAGTTTATAATCCAGTTCTGGTTTGCCTTTAGTATGGTTATCAGGATTAGTCTTCCTCCAGACAGCCCTGTAGTCCGTTCTAATGATATTGTCCTGTCGCATGGGAGGGTTGTGCCTTGCGCATATCGTTGAACTGCTGCTGATGAGAATGACGATATCTTCCAATCAACCTCCTCAGTCACAACGCATACATATTAGTGTCTGTCCTGTTCCTGGCTGGTAAAGTCGTAGCTTTCTAAATGACATGCGGTGCATTTATCAAAGGTCATGGAGAGGCTACTGTTGCCATTAGTGTTCTTGATATTCTCTATCTTGCAGGAGATGTACTCCTGCATCACGTCTTTCTAGTGTGTGAAGTATTTCAAGTTTTCGTGAAAGTAAGTTAGTCCAACGTACCGTGGTTTACGCTGGACAGTTGTATATTCAGACAACATATTCAGTTCTGCATCTAATATCATGATGTTATTATTTTCACTGTTGGGTACATATGTCATCTAGCTGTCTGTTTGATGTTTTGTTAGTGCTGTCTTATGTTTAAGCATATGAAGACTTGATGGAAGCACGTTCAAAATGTTAACCACCACATGTAAGCAATTATGAAAAATATCTTGAATAAAACAAGTATTGTCATACTTCTATTTTAGTTAAGGAGAGGAGTGTCTCTTCCGTTGAATAGGCGAGTTATTGTTTGATAGCAAGAGTTGATTTTGGAGAAACTGAAGTACACAGGGGAATTTTTGTTGGAGTAAGGGAAATTGAGACAGCCTAAGTGGGGTAAAAAGACATAATAAGAGTGAGGAAAGCGTAAGATGCGCATAATGAGGGAAATAAAAAGAATTACTGGAGGAAGGGAGGAGAAAAGGGAGAAAAGAACATTTCATAAGAGATAGCAAAAACTTGATTTCTAATTTTTTTTTAATGTCGGCGAAAAATATTGGTTAAAATGTTGGCAATAGGCCAGAAATTTCGTAGGATGGAGAGAGCCGATTACATCGACCTCGGTGTTTAACTGGTACTTATTTTGTGGTTGAAAGCTAAGTCGACATTGGCAGCATTTGAACTCAGAACGTAAAGACGGACAGAATGCCGCTAAGCATTTTGTCCCGCGCGCTAACAATTCTTGCCACCTCTCCACCCTAGAGGCAGTAGATATTATAATTTTCTTTTTTAATTATCAGCTTAAATGAGGATCATATATATGATCGTAAAATTTCTCCTTAAATTTTACTTTTGTCAAGTACATGAAAAGCTTTTACATCACTTATAGCTTGTTCGCTATAGTGATGACCACCGCTTCATAAATTATAGTTTCAACTTTGTAGGAAATCTCAAGTGATAAAGTATTTGTGTTCTTGTATGAGCGTGTGCCGTCACTTTCGTTGGTAATAGTGCGCGTTAACATACTTGTAATTTGTCTGATGCAAATGTAGCTTATTCTTAGGTTGTATCTGTTTAAAGCTTTTCTTTGTTTTGTTTTTTTTTTGTTTTGTTTTGTTTTTTTTTGCTGGAGTGGGGAGCGTTTGTCTATTAGATTTACAAAATCTATCCTTACTTTAGGATTTACATCGAGTGGAAAGAGTCTGTGTAAACCATGAGGTATTACGGCGCCTCTTTTTGTTTTCAACTAGCCAAGATGCGGGTAATATCATCCTTGAATCCGCTAGCTAATAAGACTTTATTATTTGAAAAAGCTTCCATTTTCAAATAGTTCTGTTAGGGAAGACAAGCATAATATCGTTCTAACGCTGATGAAACTTATTATATGAATGAGCTAAATTTTTTTCTGAATAGTTTAATTCCTACAGTTTTTAAATCAAATACAAGATCTATGTCGCCAACTTTAGTTAGGTTAGTGTCTAGAGTTATTTAATACCGAAAAAGCATCAGCGAAAGAATCTCCAGTTTCTCAGCGGATAGAGAGATCTGAAAAAGGGACACAAGCCATTATAACGAGACAGCAGCGAGGAGTGACTTGACTGATAAATTAGTGTATATGAATGCTCCCTAATCTTCTTCCTCACTTACAAATTCGAAGAAACTTTGGAAGAGAAAAGAAATTCAGCGAAGTGCTCCATTCATTCTAGATGTATTCATTCATACAGATAGAAGCTGTGTGGCCGTAATTAAACAGTATTTTAGAAACACTTGTGTATCATGAAATTTTTAATATCCAAAATGTTACGATCAGCTACTCAAACTTGGAAGATATCGACTTCCAAAACTGCTCACAGCAACAGAAACAATATGCACCATCGCATGGCCTAGTGGCCAGAGTATTGCCAGATCATGGTTTCGATTCCTAGACCGGTAGTGCATTGTTTTCTTAAGGAAAAGCACTTTATTTCCCGTTACTTCAGTCCACTCATCTGTAAATGGGTGACGCTGTGAGGGATTGGCGTACAGGTGTGAGAGGTCGATTCAGGAAAATCGCCCACACAGAGAACTCGCGGGTCACGTTTGTATTCAGCAATCGAAAGGATGAGTAAGTGCGACTCGTGCTGTGAATCTTCGCTTGTTGGAATTGGTTGTTCAATCTCGTCGAAGAATGATAAACATAGTCTCCATCCCATACAACAATCTGTAACAGGAAATCCCATCAACTGGCTGTTGGAAGGACACTGACTCTCAAAAGCAGTTGTCACACCATCCGATGACATCCTACATGTACACATACATGCACATAGATATATACAGATATGCGTGAGTGTATGTGGGTGTGTGTCCATGTACACACACACACACACACACACACACACACACACACACACACACACATATATATATATATATATATATATATATATATATATATATATATATATATATATATATATATATATATGTATATATATGATTATTACAATTAAAAGGGTAAAGGATTATCAATTTATTAATAAATTAATAATTAATACTTTTTACCAAGCCCTTCGGTATGTAAGCACCATTATCGGTGAGGAACTTATTAAAAAGTTCTTATACATTTATAAACAAAATTAAGCGATCAGCAACAGGTTGCTTCACCACATACCGAAGTTCAAAAATAGCAGCTAAATTGCTGAGACTCCAACAGATGGTAATTACCTGCAACTCACATAGGCAAAACAAGAAGAAAAATAACGAACTAAACTAGCCATAGTTAATCATATACATGTTTCTGGTTTAGAAGGAAAAACTCTTCATTACCTCATCAGTATGATATTCCAGTTGCAAATTCGACGATACTGGCAAATGTGCATGCATGACCGAGCGCCATCATAGCAATCGACAGGCGAGCCAGTCCATCATCTTCCCTCAAGAATTACCATGTGCGACGCAGGCGGTACCGCAGAAAATCTGTGGTTTACTATCCGGGAGTGAATAATTATTACAATTAAAAGAGTAAAGGATTATCAATTTATTAATTTATTAATAAATTAATAATTAATAATTTTTACCAAGCCCTTCGGTATGTAAGCACCATTATCGGTGAGAAACTTATTAAAAAGTTCTTATACATTTATAAATAAAATTAAGGGATCAGAAACAGGTTGCTTCACCACATACCGAAGTTCAGAAATAGCAGCTAAATTGCTGAGACTCCAACAGATGGCAATTACCTGCAACTCACATAGGCAAAACAAGAAGAAAAATAACGAACAAAACTAGCCATAGTTAATCATATACATATATATATATATATGGGGCGTGCTTATGCACTTCTTCAAGTGTAGGAACATGGAAAATCCACATCCTCTTCTACTAGAACTGGATACACTGGCTTTAAGGGAACGAATTTCCAGCATCAGATAGGGCATTGTTAAGAGGGCCACTCTGAAATTCTCAATGATTTTGTTATCACGGTATTTACCTCCGAGTGAAATTTCATATATTGCAACTGCCTGCTATATTCATTAACATAAAAATTGATGTATCATATTGCTGTCAACAATAATAGACCCCATTCATGAAATTCAAGCTATCGGCCGCAAATACCCGGACAAGTCCGCCTTAAGCTTAACTCTCATATACACAGTTTCAGAATAAACAATTTTGACATACCCTGAGAGATATGATTTCTTTTCTGCATGCCATGAATGTTATCTACCAATATCTAGCTACAAAATACACCACACGCATCTGCTCATGACACTCAAATGTAGTCTGATACCTCCAGACCGTTTAACTTTTACGTATAAGAGCTTCCACTGCTCCCACATATACCTTATAAATGTAGAAGCAGCTTTCTGTTCTCTGCCTGAAATATATTGCTATTACAAAATTAAACACTGATTTCTTTTCTCAGATTTGCAGATGTCTGAGGTCTATCGCGAAGGATATTATGTACCAATGTGCGCATGTGCGTTTGTTTATACATATAAACCAGAGCTGTACTTCTCAATCAACTCACGTGAGGTAAGCCTGTGAGTTGTAACTGAAGTAAATGTCACGTCTTTAGACAGCCATTCTATCCATTTAATAACACTCAAACACAAAACTATTAAATTCACATCTGATTTATATGTGTCATTATTTAAATAGTACGCCTTTGACCTTGTCAATGACTCCGTCCCCCCTCAGCTGTTTCCCTGTTTGTTAATGGCCAATTCTAATAGACGTCATTATTCTTTCCTTTTCTTTTCTTCTTTGTCTTCGATTTTTTATTTTTTCGAGTTGAACTTAAGGCGTTTGTCCACATGTCATTTGTCATCGACTGATGACCGTTTGTCAATTTCAGGTTTCTTTCTTTCTCTCGTTGTATAAATCATTGTGATCATTATACAGTTATGTTTTATTATTATTATTATTATTATTGCTTCCATTTTTTCGTTTTTCTTATTTCCCTTCTTGTTAATTTTGTAATTGTTAGTTTATTTACTACATTAGAACATTAGCTATATTAGTCTGTTTCTTTGCTGTAGCTCGGGACTAAGAAAGTCGGTTTCTGTTATATAGATTAGATATGATTTATAAAGAGAAGATTTGTTAAAAAGAATAGAGAAAAAAGGATTATCAGATGTTAATCAGGAAATATATTTCAAACAAATCCTGCACACTAGACTTTCCAAATGAATGACTCGGTTTAGTCGCTGAAGATTCGATCATGAATACAGGTCATACCAGATTACATGTTAACAGCTGCGAGGATTTGTGACCTGACGAACATAGATGCACACACATGTGACTGGTTATATATGCATCTATACACGTATAACAATTAACAAAAATTCAGTAAACCAACTTTGACGTCAGAAAAGATGGATGGCAGTTGATGTGGGATAATCGAGTTCACAGCTGTGATGAGCGAAGCCGCACCTTGCTAGATTAATTGTTGCAACAGATATCGTTCCAGCCAAAATGAATTGAAAATATTAATAGTTTGTAGAAAGATAAAGATGAAGAAAGAGTGATGACAGAAAAGGAAAGAAGAAAATAGGTTAAAATATAATTCTTTCTTTAAATATGTCTCTATGGAATGTAAACTTAAAACATGACAAAACAAGTAATGTTGATACATTAGTTGTTATAAGTGTAATGTAAACGTATATTCCGTAATCAAGGAAGAGAACGTTAAGAAAATATTAAATTTAGGTTAGTTTTAGATAACTTGCGCTGTGTTATTTTTTGTTCATTTTCCCACGCGCATTTTTCTATTCATCTTTTACAAAATATTTTTTTTCTTTTGATTGAAAACCTAGCTGTTATGAGTAATGTATGCACATATGTACATTGATGTATGCATGTGTTTATGTATGCAGTTAGACAGATAGAGTATGCAAAAGAGATATATGTATGTATGTATGTATGCATTCATGTAGACATGTATGAATGTATGCATGTATACATTATCTTCTGTTTTGGCTGACCGCCTACTTGGTAGCAAGGTTCTGAAGGAAAGCATCTTACTTTAACCATCATATCTCTCCTCAAAATCTCAAGTTTAGCTATACTTTGCTCCAGACGAGTTGTTTGTATCCTGTTGCTCCTCCTGCTACCGTTTGACAACCGATGTTGATTTAATTATGCACCCGTAACTTAGCGGTTTGGATAAAGAACTCGGCAGAATAAGTAGCAAGCTGAGGTTGATTTGTTCGACTGAAACCTTGCAAGGGGGTAACCCAGCTTGACTGCAGTCCAATGGCTGTACAATCCAAAAATAGAAGATAAACTATTTTTGTTACCAGAGTGACGCTCTGATAAACAGTGACCGAACTGCGACAACAGCCCTCCTTGACATGCATTGTACCAAATACAATGATTTGGTGTCTATTTACTTTATCTTTTTACTCTTTCGGAGTCGATAAAACAAGTACAAGTGGATCACGACGGTCGATGTAATTGACATACCTCCTCCCACGAAATTGCTGGCTTTGTGCCAAAATTTGAAACCAGTATATGTATGCAAATATATATATTTTTTTTTTTAAAGAAAAGCAACAAAAATGTATTACGTTATAGCAGTACGTACGTTTCGTACAAACTTCATTTATTTATGTAGTGAGAACACCACATAAGATGTGCAATGAAAATGTACTCCTCAGCTGCATAATGGAAGTTCATTTCAGAAAGTCATTTTGTAAATGTGTACTGAGGAGTACATTTTCATTGTACATCTTATGTGGTGTTCTCACTACATAAATAAATGAAGTTTGTACGAAACGTACGTACTGCTATAACCTAATACATTTTTGTTGCTTTTTCTTCAAATTTTATTCACCAAATCTCTTGATTTTGTTTTGGTCTTTACCCTACCAAATTATGGTGCCACAAACATTTTAAGTACCACATTTAATCTTTATATATATATATATATATATATATATATATATATATATATATATATATATATATATATATATATATATATATATATATATATATATATATATATATGTATGTATGTATGTATGTATATGTACATTGTTAAAGTAAAATGCGGACTAGCTGACCACACACCTGTCAATTTCCAAACTGATAGTTGATACCTGACTATAATCACTTCCACTGTACATTGCCCCTCTCTTTAACAATAACATAATAATCAAAAGACATCTTCTTAAGTACATTCCAATCAAAATTATATACTGAACACTCTCCAACATAATCATAAATGTGCCCTTGGCTCGAAAGCCTCCCATTTAAGCTATGGTTTCTAGCCCACCATAGAACTAAATGCTAATTATGAACTGCCACTTGTTATCAGTATTAGAACATGGCTGTACCTTACGTTTGGAGAAAACTTCGACTTATATATAAATTATATAATAATTTGCTTATAAATACGTATTTTTATACCTTTCTGTACGTGTATGCGTATCTAGATGTACGAGGGAGTACCCAAAAGTAACCGGAAAGTTCTTTGTGGGACAAGCCCCTTGTAGTTCAGGCTTCTGCTGCTAGAAGCCACTTGATGCGACCCTCAGGCATCAGTGGCTATGTGGTCTGAGAGCAAAATTCTGACCACACCGTGTGTATGTGTATGTGAGAGAGAGTGAGAGAGAGTATTTTTGTATATATTTATGGATTTGCAAATGTGTGTGTGTGTGTGTGTATGTGTGTGTGTGCGTGTGTTAAAAGTATTCTACTCACGTCTAGAGATAAGAAAAAATAGTTAAAAGTAAATCCGTTATGCCTTTTATATTTTTGCGAATTAATTCCAAACTATATTGTTACAGTCAAGTAATTTCAAAACACCCTCTTAAGTTCTGCGAATACTATAATTAGGTAACTACACGAAAGTACATAATTTCAAACCAATTCACTAAAACATTTGCCAGTAATAACTTGCTTCTCGCCTTCATTTAATATATAGTGCATCTACCGGAGGGACCCGCTTTATACACTCACTTGGAAACAAGGGAAGTAACATGTTAATATATTGCTAGGAAAAAATTGTCTCATTAATCCTTTACTCTTTTGTCATATTTTCTGCACATCAATCTAAATGTTCACTGAGTAAAGCTTTCTAGTTTCGGATCACGTATTTGCTGTCGATGAACCGTCATATGTTTTTTTAGTGATATACCAGTTTAGGTAATGTAATTCTCGCCACACCCACATAAATTTATGACATAAATTAAATTCTCCGAATGACGTAAAATGTCGTTTTCTATTTTAAAAATTTGCCCATTTTGTAAAAGTATGACTCTGAGCTTTAGGATATATTGATACAAATTGCACAATTGGATGTTGCTCATTTTTAACTGTCGGGTTATGTGTATGTTGGTAGACAGTTGGGCACTTGATAAAAGTTTCTCCAGAAAATCTGACTTTTTGCTTTTGGTTATTTTTTATTTCTCTATGATTTTCCTCAATCTTTGAACACATTTGGGTAGGGGTAAATTTTGCTTAATTACATTAAAGGCCTTGGTGTTCTAAGGGTTGTGTATTGGTTTCACAGTAAAACATTTGTGTCTTCTTTGCTTTTCACAGTTCTTAAATGTTTTTTGCCCAAACGATTTAAAGTTAAAGCCAATAATGGCAGGAACTTCTTGCGAGTCTTACCAGTTAAGCAATTTTTTAGATATATCAATAAAAATATATTCGAAACATATAGAGAGCTCTATAAGAGAGGAACGGGGATATGTTAGATCACATATTATGAGCAACAAATGATAAAAGCTTAATATTTTCTTTTGATGTGGTTAAGCTGTATTTAAAAAATCACAATGAATATGGAATAGAAGCAATGTATTTTTGTTTCAAATAAATACTGGTTACCTGTTCACATAAAAAGAGAATTTCTTTTTTAATGTCTTCAATTTATTTTACAAAATAAGTTTTTTAATTTCTAATAAATGATATATAAACAAAAATCATGTTCGGTGACGGAAACCATGGTAGCTCCAATGTATACAACCTTGGCTAGATACGTTTAACTTAAAATATGTTTAAAAAATCCTTCTTAAAATATGGAAACCGTTTTCATAATTACTTGAAAGGAAATTGGATGAGATATTTAGATGATTGTTTTATATTGTAGGGGAAGAGGTTCGATTAGAAATCAAGGCTCTAAAAGATAGTATCATCAAGAACATCCAGTTTACAGGGAAATATTGCAAGGATGAATTATCCTTTTTAGATATATCAGTTTAAGAAAACAGAATAGAATTTAGATGTATATTATAAACCAACACTCGAAACAATATTTGTATTTTCCTTCATGCCACACAAAGTAGCACAACCTGTGCAACCTAGCAAAAGTAATATGCACCATTGTACCAAATCTGAATACTAAAAAAAAAAGACTAAATGAAGTAAACGATATTTCGATTAGTAGACTTTACCAGTAAACTGAAAGAGCATCACTCTGTTCTTTCGGCTGATAACACAACCGAAAGAGCGGAGACATTTGATGCCAGTGATTTGAGTACTGTGAAAACTAAAACAGAAACAAATGTTTTACCGTACATCTCAATCCAAAATATTATGAAAGTTGAGGTGTTGAATGTAATTAAGCAACATATACCCCTGCTAAAATATAATCCTAGAATGAGGAGAATCATAGAAAACAAAAGCATAATCGATCACAAAAGTCAGGCAGTCTTCACAACTGCCTGACAACCTACCAGTATTTCACATAACCCGATAGTTAAGAATACGGAAGATCAAATAGTGGATATTGTATTCGAAAGCTCAGAAATCGGCTTCAAAAATTTCATTTATATTACAACATACTGTAGGTGTGATAGGAATTATATAGACCAAATAGGCATGTCACTTAGATAAAGTTGTTCATCGACAACAAATAAGTGATCAGGACATTAGAAAGATTAAATCCTTGAGCATTTAGATAGATTTGCAGGAAATCGACGATTAAATTTTAAAGTTTTACCCACAATATCAATGTGCAGAATATATGACAGAATAACAAAGCATCAATAAGGAAATATTTTATGATAAAGACAAATCTAAATCGTTACCCATATTCTGAGACCTGCTTTTAATTAATTTTCTAATATTTGTAAATTATATTTAAAATACAAAAATGTGCAACTTACACTGATTTGCGTAGTATAACATATAGAATATTACTGTCCTTATTCCCTAGTGAGTGTATAATGAAATTACTTCCTGTAGGTGCACTATGTATTAAATAAAGGCTAGTAGCAAGTCATTACACATGTACATTACAATGTATATCTTCTATAAGGAGTGAATCCACTTTGAAATAATGTACTTTCATACATTTTTCTAATTATGGAATTTGAAGAGTTTAATAAGGTATTTTGAAATTATTTGATTGTACTTTGGAATCTGTAATCTTAAAATGAATTGATTGTAATAATGTATTTTAGATATGATATGATATTTTGGAATATGTAATAATGTCTGTTGAAATAATTTCACTGTGATAATCTGATTTTCAAGCATATTCTTACGTTTTGAAATTATTTCTCTGTAATAATATACTTTGCTCTTAATTCCCTGAAATACTACGGTAAGCTGAATAGTTCATAGGCTCACTATGAAGGAGTAATGTGAGAGCTGAGAAACCTTGCCTGCATTAATTTCAACATATCTTATTAATAACTACGTTGTTTCTTTCTAGGTAAATTGATGTCATAAAAACTTCGAAACTAATACCGACTTTTCTTGAAAATGGACAAAACTTTACATCGCGGTGCTATGAAATACCTGCAAAAAAAGGGTTTATCCCCCAAGGACATTCATACTGACATGGTTGCAACTTTAGGAGATAACGCTCCAGGTTTATCAACAGTACAAACGTGGACAGCCGAATTTAGAAAAGAAGGAAGTCTTGAAAATGACCAAGTTATTGATATCTATCAGCTGTTACTCCCTAGGAAAATATTGATTGTGTTCACCACATGCTGATGGATGACAGGCGATTGAGTATAAATCAAGTAGCCAATGCTATTAGCATATCCCATGAGAGAGTTGGGAATATTCTAGAGAATGAACGTGACGTGATGAAGGTTTCTGCTCAGTGAGTGCTACGTCTCCTGATACCTGATCAAAAGCGCACCAGGCTTATCACATCACAGGAAAATCTGACATTGTTTGAGGCAGATCCACCTGCTTTCCTTGAAAGTTTCCTAAGCCATAAGCATTGACTTATCCTTTTGAGTCAGAAACAAAGAGACAATTCATATAGTGAAAACGCTTTCTTCACCTGCTCCATAGAAAGCCAAGGTCATTGCACCTATAGGGAAGGTGATGGCCTCAGTTATTTGGGAATGCAAAAGCATTGTGTTTGTTGGCTATCTTCAAGAGGGCCACACCATTAATAGAGAGTATTATACCAACTTGCTGAAGCAGTTAAGAAAGGCTATTAAGACGAAACACCCAGGAAAAATGACGTAAGGCGTCCTCTTTCATCAAGATAGTGTTCCAACACACACGTCATTGGTGTCATTGGCTGCTACTCGTGAATGTGACTTTGGACTGGTTGATTACTCACCATCATTTTCTTCTGATTTTGCCCTGACTATCATGTGTTCCTCAACATGAAACAAACACTTGGCTGGGAACCAAGCACTGCAGCACCGATGGGAGAAAATTGTGTGAACTTTTCATCCACTCCTCGTATAAAAGGATTGATACATTTTCTTATTATTTTCACACACACGCGCGCGCGCGCGCGCGCGCTTATATATATATATAGTCAGCGATAAATTCACTCCAGAATGTAAGGGTACTACTTAGCGTGAATAAACTAGCATTCTTTAGTATTATTCTTTTACGTAATGTGTCACTATTTCTCACCAAATATTTATGGTTGTTTTTAGTCTGAACTAGTGCTAAATGTCTGTATTTTTTTATTTTGATTCACAGTATATACTGCGGTGTTCTTATCATAAATAAAATATTTATATATCAGTTACTTTTTAAGAAATTATTCATTTTTTTTGCTATTATCCATCAAATCGAATATCTCAATTTTCCAATTTTTAGTTGAATTTATTTTTTGTGAAGCACAGGATAGTATTTCAAATACTCTTCAAATTTTGCATTGAGCATTGTTTTTATAAAAATAATTTCCATTTCTTCCCCTCTTTATTTAAAGTTTTTATATAATGCTATATCTTTTATTTCCTTCATCTGTAAGTAAACTATCTAATAACTTTATATCACATCATTGTAGTTGATAGGTACTTATATTTATTTAATAATGAATTTAAATTAAAGAGTGGTTTTTTCAAGCTAAAAATGAACTGCAGGTTTTCATTAATAATAGATTAAATTTAAAATCGAAGAGTGATAACATAGTCTACTAAGTTGGATGTATTCGATGATATTTACAAAATTTTTCACCATTGGTTTTATTTTTCGTATTTTTCACCTATAATGAAAGTGTGTGTGTCTCTACCCGAGAAACAATGCTTTTTTAATATAATTTAAACAATATATAAGTCATTATGTTCCGATATTGTTTATCTGTGTATATATATTTTAGCATGTGTAAATATTCGTATTTATTAATACATGTGTGTTTTTATGAGTCTCAGCCATAGTACCGTCCATACATATATTGACGGCTTACTGCCATTATTGGCGCTTAATCTGAAACAACCATCTGACACATTTTTTTTTTTTTAGCTATCGTCTGATTTTCTTCTTTCGTTAAACACTCTAGCCTATTTAAAGAGTGAAACATCTTTGAAATTTCAGAATCAGTTTTTGTTATATCATGACAATCTTTCCTCCTGTGTTCATATCAGAACAAATATCGAATAATAGTTTCCTGGGTGAAGTTTAGTTGTCTTGGCCTAACTCTTAGAAGTTTCACTTTAAGCTCCGTGCCACAATAAGCTGTTGTCCATCCACCACCATAGAAGTCAGCACTACATTTACGACCAGGGTTCTTTGAAAAAACCTTCACTCAACATAGATATGGTGAGCCAGTTGTTACGATACAGCAGCGTCACATTTAATCGATATCAACCTTCAGTGTCCCCGTGTGTGCTGTCACTGCTCCTTTATATCGCAACCAATCTGTAAACTTCTCTTCAAAGCATTTTCTCAATTCCTGTAAAATTGATGTCTTTTCTACTGTAAAAAGATTTCCTTCTTCCTTCCACATACGCGATGCTATATTTTAATTTTGTACACAATGTCTGATAATGACGTTAGAAACCATTGTTGATTCTAAACTTTCGCGATTACTTACTAACTCCTGACTTGGCTAGAAACTATTAGCTAAGTTTTTCATTGTTTCTCGATAAAACTGCATACTTATTTTCATTTATTTCTCATCAAATATATACATACAATTTTATAAGTTTATTAAAATATTTTAACTTCGGTGTCTGATCAGCACATATTTCTTTTTATATATGCAAACTATCGCAAATGATTACACATAATATGTGTCAAAAAGAGCGAAAGAACAAAGCATAGATTTCGCATTTCTCAGAACGACACGAGACACAACCCAAAAGCGGCAAATAAAATTTGCCTCGTTCTCATTACCTGAAGTGAATCATGAAACACAGATGCTTCCTGTTTCAGTTACAACCGGCAAAGACAAGCCGATTTACCCATGCAAACAATAACAGCTACATGAACATCTTTTACATGAGGATGGGGACCAGACGAAGGACCATTGAGGTAAGATTATTCCTCCCTGTTGTGTCGACGCCCCCAGACGATGATTTAGATATAGAGGGAGAAGTCTAGACGTCGGGTAGTTGAGTGAGTTGGCATTTGTATTTTTGGCTGGAGGAGGGCGTTGAGTGCGGTGAGTTGGTTTGATTTGCGCCTTGTTGAAAATTGTTTAAAGAATTATTGTTGAAATATTATTGTTAATATTTATTGTTGAAGATTGTTTTCCTACCCAATTGCAGTATGGAATCAGGAACTACGCTGCGGCAGCAGGCAAAAGCCTGTCTGCCGACGCAATGCATATGAAAGAGATTCATATCGAGAAAAATAATTCAGAAAAATTCAAACATTTATTTAAGAAGAAAGTAATACCACCAAGAGAAGCAATTGAACGAGCAGAAAAGAAAATCATAGTATACAGAACGCTTAATGTCGAGACTAAAAAATTTGAAAAAGCAGAAATTGAGGAGATAGAGCTGTGTTTAAGTGAGGTTAAGCCATTAGCCACGTTCTATGCAAAAGGTAGAGAGTACGGCACGGTAGAGGAGCGCTTTACGAGTGAAGAGGAGGCAAAAAAGCACTCTACTGTACCCTTGAGAACGGCTAGGTGCGCACGTTTGCCTACCTATTGTGGAAAAAGAGCCGTAAGAGTAAGAATTGGTCGAGTACCTCCGGAAACAAACCCAGAATGGCTGGTTGCAGCCTTTATTTATAACTGCAAAGATGCAATGGAAGTTCTAAGAGTCGAAAAGTCAAGACAGATCAACTGGTGGGGTTTTGGTGTAGAGGTATTTGTCCATATAACCCTGCAAGACCTGCATAATATAACCGAAGAATTGGTGCTCCCCGACGAAACTCGACTGAGAGTTGACCACCAATATGTTACCAATGTAAAAATAGGGGACACATGCAAGCAAGGTGACCCCTAAGAGAAGTACAGACGGAGGAAACAGTGGTCAGTGAAGAAGCAGTGGTGGAAGAAGAAAAATAGGTGGAGGAAACAGCAGGAGAGAGAAACAGGGCATGAGTCGATTCACCGCCAAAAAGCCCCAAGAAAAAGAAAGGAAA
This sequence comes from Octopus bimaculoides, assembly GCF_046866305.1. Taxonomy (NCBI): domain Eukaryota; kingdom Metazoa; phylum Mollusca; class Cephalopoda; order Octopoda; family Octopodidae; genus Octopus; species Octopus bimaculoides. Next base: position 33,035,694 of record NC_142939.1, read on the forward strand.
AAAAGAATGCAACTGAGAATGAAGAAAGCACAGAGAAGCAAACTTCAGAACCCGAGGAAGCAGAGATTAACTTAGAAAATGTAGCAAAAATGCAGAGAATTATGGAGTGGGAGGAAGATTGGAGAAGCAGTTAGAACATGTGGTGAGAACAAGAAGTAAATTGAGAACGTTGATATTCTACCAAAAAGAAATGAAAATAGAGAAGAAGATAGTGAAGATCAAAGGTTTAATAAGAGTAAAGTTGGACACAGAGATGTTTGAGGCAAATCAAAGAGCAGTGCTGGTGGGGAAGGATAGACTGGAGTAGTTGATACAGTTGTTCCCTGATAAAATAACATATCGTCAAATATATGTTCGGTACGAAAATCTGCCTAATGTAATTGGGTTAGAGGACGTGACCGAACATATAACAGATGAAGATGGTGACTAAAAACAAACAGTATAAATAGAACGGTAAAATGAAGCTGCGAGTTTTGGTGGGGTTCATAAACCATTCCATCCTTTCATTATAAATATTCCATTTTATACTCATCATTCGCTATATGTACCCCACGTTTTGTGTTGTCTATCCTTGTATTGTCTCTTCTTTGTTAAGGCTACACGCCTGTAATAAAGATTCATAGTTGAGTAGAGGTCATTCAAACGTGCGATATAACACTTCCCTACCTTTCCAAAATAAATTAAACTTGCTCTACATGTTAAACAGAAAATACTTTTCCTGGAGAAGAACTTTAATTATATGAAGAGAAAAATGGCATAGTGGTGCCAACACTAATCTAAAAGAAATGAAATTCAGTCTTTCACAAGATTAAAAAAAAAACTCTACAAAGAGTTAAATAAGATGCAGAGAGTGTATCGAAACAAACTACGGAATGTAAGAAAATTTAAACCACATAAAAAGAATAGGATAATAATTCAAGTTTCAAGCAGAATATTAATTTCCAAAGATACAGAAAACATAACTCCCTACTTGAAAGCTCCGGTTGAAAGACTTTGGAATCGACAGCTATGAAGAATGAAAAAGGACACTAAATTGGGGGCTAAACCAGGAATGTCAAAGGATTCTCATCAACCTGAGAGGGGTTTCATTTCTTGTCTTAACTGTTGTGCATTTTGTCATACTTTATTTTTTATTTACTTCCGTGTAGCATTTGAACTTGACCTTTCGTTTGTTTTTTCGTTCCAAATTGAAATTCCTCTGTGATTGACTATGTTTTTCTTCCTTGATGGGTCGATAAAGTAAGTACCAGTTAGGCACTGGAATCAAGGTAATGGATTTAACCCATATTCCAAAATCGGTGGACTTGTGTCAGAATTTGAAACAAATATTATTATTATGATTTAAGGTGGTGAGCTGACAGAATCGTTAGCACGACGAACAAATGCTTAGCGGCATTTCATTTGTCTTCACCTTCTGAGTTCAAATTCCGCCGAGGTCAAGTTCGTCTTCCACCATTTCGAAGTTAATAAAATAGGTACCAGTAGACTAATTGGGTTGATGTATTCGACTTAACCCCTCCTGAAAATTCCTGGCCTTGTGTCAAAATTTGGCGGTGAGCTGGTAGAATCGTCAGCACGACAGCAAAAATACTTAGCAGCATTTCGTCCGTATTTACCGTCTAGTACAAATTCCACCGAGGTTGACATTGTTTTTCATTCTTTCAGGATCAATAGAATAAGTACCAGTTGTGTACTAGGGATGACTTAATCGACTATTCCTATCGCCCAATATTTCAGACCTTGTGTCTATAATAGAAAGGAATAGTATTATAATTAAAGTGGGAAGCTGGCAGAATTGTTAGCATGCCGCACAAAATGCTTAGGGGAATTTCCTGTGTCTTTACATTTTCAGTTCAAATTCCACCGAGGTCGACTTTAGATTTCATCTTCTCGGGTATCGATAAATTATTAAGTAACAATTAATCACTGGGGCCGATATAATTGACTTACCCACTTCCCCCAAATTGCTGGCCTTGTGCCAAAATTTGAAATCGCTATTAATGTTATGATTTAAAACTGTGAGCTAGCAGAATCATTAGCATTTCATCCGTGTTTACGTTCTGAGTGCAAAGTACCCCCGAGGAAGTCTTTGTCTTTCATCATTTCATGTGTCAATAAAAATAAGTACTAGTTGAGCACTGGGGCTAGTTTGATTGGCTAGACCTTTCCCCCATAATTTCAGGCCTTGTGCCAATTGTACAAAGGATAATTATTAATTGCTAATCTTTTATACGTAAAATTTAATGTCTTTCTTTGAAATCCATCACATTTTCATTCCCAGCACTCACTAGAAATTCGTTTTCATTTGAATGTCAACATTTTCCTTGGCATCGAACTTAAATTTCACATTTCACTCGACATTCATCAATGAAATTTAATTAATATTTGTTTCTTATTATATAATGGTTTTATTAACCATAAATTTTCCGTAAAATCTTGTTTTATTACTTCCAATTTTCATTCAATTACATTTTCCATTCATACTAATTTAGAGTTAATCAATGTGCTGGCATGAGTATATATATATGTGCGTGTGTGTGTGTGTATGACTGTGTGTATATTGTAATGTATATGCAAATAAACTTAACACACTAGAATGTAAAGACATAAATCATTCCATCTCTAATAATAGTACAATTACCACGCGCACGCGCGCACTCACACGCACAGGTAGGTAGAGAGACAGATAATACACACACACATACATACATACACTTAGTTCCGTGTATAATTTTTATGGTTAGTATTATGATAAAAACTTCATAACGTTTTCATTTCCTGGATTGATTGAAAGATGAGAAATGAAAAGTATTAAATACGGATGTATGTGTATGTATTGATGGATGGATAAATGGATGAATGGATAAATATATATATGCGTGCGTGTGTGTGTGCATACATATATGCACATACATATACATATACACGCACACACACACACATATATATGTATACATACGTTTATATCTATATATACATATACTTGTATACATATATATATATATATATATATATATATATATATATATATATATATATATATATACACACAAATATATACATATATAAACACACCCACATACATGCACACATGTACACATACATATATTAGAGTGTGTGTATATCTATATCGATCTACTAGTGCTATTATGAAAGTCTTTTCACAAACACGTAGTTCTGTCCTATTGTGCAGCATCTTCGGTAAGCATTTCCACAGTAGCCCTGTACCTATGTACTACCTAAGTTTTGGGAGTGGGAATATATGTATGAATGTATGCTGTTGTATGTGTATCCCCTTGCTCTTGTTTTGACATCCCAAGCAAGCCTTAAACAAACCAGACCACAAGTTGTGCCCTGTGTCTCTAATCTTTCGTTAAACCTTGTCCGGCAAACTTGGGTGCAAGTCAGAGTTGGTGAGAGAAAAGCCATTCAGCTGCAGAAACTCTTCTTCAATCGATTTCGTTTGACCTAAGGAAATATGGAAACGTAAACTTTTAATGATGATAATATTGATATAGTATATGCCTACTGTTAAATATGCGTCTTTTAATCAAAGATATTTCACTTCGCTTCAGAAACAGACAATCCCACACATAAGTACGAGGTTGGTATCAAAATATTCTTGGACTAGTTCTGTAGCACTCCAATAGATGGCAGCACACGGTTGCGTGTGCAATGAGACCTACCAGTGTCTTTCATGAGGCAGTGTTCCGACTGACATCACTGTGTTTACTTCACAAGTTGGCAAATTTGTGTTATTGTGATTGTGATCACGTGTATATTGTAGTCTGCGATTTTCTCATGGACAGGAAGTTGGAAGAAAAGGCCAACGTAAAACTTGGGAAGTTTAACGCAAAATTTGCATCACCGGTGACGCGACTTCATTTACAGGTACGACCCTGAGACGAAGCAGCAGCCATCACAATGGAAGAGTCCTTCGTCTCCATGACCGAAGAAGGCACGACAGAACTGTAGCTCAATGAAGAGCATGTTCATTTTCTTTTTCCTTTTTTTACATTCATGGTATTGTGCATCGAGAATTCGTCCTCCGGGGCCAGACAGTCAATCTAGAGTTCTTCTGCGGCGTTTGATGGAGTACATTCGGCGAAAGCGACCGGATATATGAAGCGCGAAGAATTGGATTCTTCACAAGATTGTACCCAGTCACCAAGCTATCCTCACTCATAAGTTTCTTGCCAAAAACACAATATCGCTTCCGCACCCGCCCTGTTTGCCAGATTTAGCTCCTGCTGATTTCCAGCTCTTCCCCCAAGATGAAGATGCAGCTCAAAGATCACCATTTTAATACTGTTGTCGAGATCAGGGGCTTGGATACAGAAAATGACTTCCAGGCTCGATTCCAAGAGTGGCAGAAATACTGGAGCCGATGTGTTGCTGCGCAAGGTTCCAATTTCGAAGGAGATGTTGCCAAAACTTAGGCAAATGAGATATTTTAACTAATCTGGAAACATTTTGATACAGCCTTGTATGCATACATACATACATACATACATACATAAATATGTATATATGTGTGTATCTACATATATACATATTCCTTTTACCCTTTATCATTTACTTGTTTCAGTAACAAAGCATTGGTTGATCTAATTATATAATAGAAGGGACTGAACACGAAACTGCCTGGTTGCAAAATGTGTGTATATGCATGGATATGCATGTATGAATATGTATGTGTATGTATCTATGTATGTGTGTGTGTATGTATGTGTATGTCGCTGTATGTATATATATGTATGCATATAAATATATGAGTATGTGTATATATATATGTGTGCATGTATGTTTATATATATATATATAGACATATATATATATGTATGTAGACATATATATATGTATACATATATATGCATGTATATATATATATATATCTATATAAATATATGTATGTATACATATGTATGTATGCATGTACGTATGTTTGTATGCATGTATGTATGTTTGTATGCATGTATGTATGTATGTATGTATTTATGTATATGCAGAGCAGCAGCGACAGAGGGAGAAAGAGATAGAGTGGGAAAAATATATATGCAAATATATATATATATATATATATATATATATATATATATATATATGACTCACATTCAAATGCTTATATAATATAAAAACATATAAGATTATACCTGCTTATATTTAACACGTGAGTTAATTCAATTTATTGCATAATAGCGGGACCCGTGAATATTTCATGGAATTAATAGTAAATCTATTGGATTGTTCCTGAAAACTTTATCCAGAAAGCCTGAAAGCGTAACCTGTATTGTGTCGGTATCAAAAGATAGTCGCTCAACTGCTATTCATTGAAAAGTGAAAGAAATTGGAATACAATGATTACTTAAGGCACTTTATATATGTACTTTATATACTTTACGCACATGTTTATAGAATTAATACACAGCACTCATAAAATAAATATTCACTCTTATTTTTCCATTTTTCCCATAAACAGGTAAAAAAAAAATGCATTTTAAAATTTATATGGTCACAGTTACATATCTAGAAAACAAAAATCTTATAGTAAAACTTTTTTTTTAATATTGTAAATATAGGGTCACAATTTCACGGGGGTAAATTGTGACTTGCTGCAACATGACTTATCTATGGTTCTTTATATTGATATAAATAAGTCTAAATGTACTTTACCAAAGCTTTTTTAAATTAACACTACTTTTTTTAAAATTAACACTACTTCATGGTTTTTGCATACTGAATGTATTGATTACATCACTATTATTCACATATTAATTAAGCTAATATTGGTATCTCAAAGTGTCCATACTTAGTATATGTAAAACAATACTGATACATTATTCTGATTAATGAAAACTATAAATAAACGCATACTGTATCTGTACATATATAGCAATTTTTTTTTTTTTTTGTACACTGTTGACCTAGGAGCCTTATGTTAAACTTCCCCTGCTACATTATAAACTGGTCTGCTAGTAGTAAAAAAAAAAAAAAACTATAATAGTGGTGTCACTAAAACCAAAAGAATTTTTATAACCATATCCATGTATATTGTTTACCCCTTCCCTTTCCTTATAAAGAAAAGGCTGGTGCCCTCTTAACCTTTAAATCATTAGGTCTCATAAGATGAAACAAAAAAAATAAATAAATAAAATCAGTGACAGTTAAAATTCTGCTTAGAATTATTAACTAGCCTGTTTGGTCTGGCTAAGTCAAAATGTTTTTTTTGTATTCTTCCTTCCCACTTGGATTGTTTAAATGTAGTTACAATAATATGTCCTTCTACTGAAATTAAACTTCAGTAAATCTTCTGTAACTTTGTGCAGCTGAAGATTGCTCTGCATTTTACATTTAATGTAATGCTCACATTGCTTAAATAAATGGAGTCGCATATACTATATATACTATATATCATCATCATCATCATCATCATCATCGTTTAACGTCCGCTTTCCATGCTAGCATGAGTTGGACGATTTGACTGAGGACTGGTGAAACCGGATGGCAACACCAGGCTCCAATCTAATTTGGCAGAGTTTCTACAGCTGGATGCACTTCCTAACGCCAACCACTCAGAGAGTGTAGTGGGTGCTTTTACGTGTCACTCGCACGAAGGCCAGTCAGGCGGTATTGGCAACGGCCACGCTCAAAATGGTGCAACTTATGTACCACCCGCATAAGAGCCAGTCCAGGGGCACTGGCAACGATCTCACTTGGCTTGCCGGGTCTTCTCACGCACAGCACATTTCCAAAGGTCTCGGTCAGTAGTCATCGCCTCGGTGAGGCCCAATGTACGAAGGTCTTGCCTCACCACCTCAGCCCTGGTCTCTTTGGGCCTACCTCTTCCGCGGGTTCCCTCAACTGTTAGGGTGTGGCACTTTTTCACGCAGCTATCCTCATCCATTCTCACCACATGGCCATACCAGCGCAATCGTCTCTCTTGCACACCACAACTGATGCTTCTAATGTTCAGCTTTTCTCTCAAGATACTTACACTCTGACGGGTATTCACATTGACATTATACATCCAACAGAGCATACTAGCTTCATTCCTTGCGAGCTTACGCATGTCCTCAGCAGTTACAGCCCATGTTTCACTGCCATGTAGCATGGCTGTTCGTACACATGCGTCATACAGTCTGCCTTTTACTCTGAGTGAGAGTCCCTTTGTCGCCAGCAGAGGTAAGAGCTCTCTAAACTTTGCCCAGGCTATTCTTATTCTAGCAGCTACACTTTCAGCGCACCCACCCCCACTACTAACTTGGTCACCCAGATAGCGGAAGCTATCGACTACCTCTAGTTTTTCACACTGGAATGAGATAGAAGTTGTTTCCTGTTTGTTTACAGTTTTTATTGCACCTGAACATCTGCCACATACAAAAACTAACTTCCTAGTTAACCTGCCTTTGATATTGCTGCACCTCTTATGTGTCCATAGCTTGCACCGGGTACATCTTATAGAGTTACTACCTACTCCTTTTCTACATACTGAGCAGGGCCATCTACCTGAAGGGGTTTGTGTCTTATCTACCTTCCTACTTATTAGGATTTTGGTTTTAGCTAGATTGACTCTAAGGCCCTTCAATTCTAGCCCTTGCTTCCACACCTGAAACTTCTCCTCTAGTTCTGATAGTGACTCCGCAATTAGTGCAAGGTCATCAGCATAGAGGAGCTCCCAGGGGCAACCTGTCTTGAACTCCTCTGTGATTGCATGGAGGACTGTGATAAATAGGAGGGGGCTGAGGACGGAACTTTGGTGGACCCCTACCTCTACCCGGAATTCATTGCTGTACTCATTTCCAACCCTTACCTTACTGGCAGCATCTCTGTACATGGCTCGCACAGCTCTCACTAACTATTCTTCTATCCCAAGTTTCCTCATTGACCACCAGATAAGTGATCAGGGAATCCTGTCAAAGGCTTTCTCCATGTCAACGAATGCCAGGTACAGAGGTTTATCCTTGGCTAGGTATTTCTCATGCAGCTGTCTTACTAGAAATATGGCATCAGTAGTGCTTTTACCTGGCACGAACCCAAACTGCATCTCATCTAAATTTATTCGCTCCCTAATTAGTTGGGCTATGACCCTCTCCGTAACTTTCATAACCTGATCTAACAGCTTGATGCCTCTGTAATTATTTGTATATATATAGTAACTAAATGGTATTTACAAATTCGAGTAACACACCAGTTGTCAGACACGCATATACATATATAAACTGCACGCTTCTTTCAGTTTCCGTCTACCAAATTCACTCACAAGGCTTTGGGTTACCTGAGGCTAAAGTAGAAGGCGCTGGTCAGTGGGACTGAACCTGATACCATGTGGCTGGAAAGCAAGTTCCTTGCCACACACCCACGCCTGCGCCTATATGAGTGTGTCTGTGTGTGTGCATCGTCATCATCGTCATCATCATCATCATCATTATTATCATTATCATCATCATAATTATCATTATTATTATTATTATTTTTATAATTATTATCATCATCATAATCATCATTATCATTATTATTATTATCATTATTATCTTATATGTGCACACACAAGTATGTGTATGTGTTTGTGTGTGTGTAAGTGTGTACATATATATGATGACGAGGGCAGGGTCAGTTCTTCGTGCCTGAAGATCACGTGGAGAGCAGCAAGCCCTTAAGTGACTATGTATGTAAACCGGTCCTTGAACGAAAGGTTCTGTCACATTTGGGACAAATAAACAAGCTACCATCTGTTGGAAAGGGCATGTGATGATGCCTCTTTCTGCTTCTTTTCATTTCTAATTCGCGGTTGTTCTGGTTTCCTCTAAATATATCCAGTCTGAGCAGTAAATGTGCAGCAATAAAAATTAAGAACTTCAACTGCAAAAATAAAAACATTGTATTACACATACATGTGGTGATAGCAATTCCGAAATTGAAGAGATCCTGGCTTTCATTAATTGATTGCATTAAATGTAATAAAGCCTGCATTTGAAATGAAGTAAAAGGTAATATAACCTGAGATGTTATGCTTTCACACAACTAAAAGTGAATAGAGTTATATTTGTGATAGATATGGAACGTCTTCTTGGGGATTAAAAGCAAAGTATTTTCCAATTTACAAAGCTACAATTCCTAGTATGTTTATAACAGTGAACAATTATGAAAATTGAATTAGCACTAAAGAAATATTTAATAAAATTACCAGTTTATTTGATAATAGAATTAAGATTTTAGAGTGTAAAAATTGTGGTGAATCAATTCGTACTGATAAGCTTGCTGCAGGAAAGTGTTCTGCTTATTGAAGAGGGATATACTGAACAACAAATACTTAAAGAAATGGATTATTTTAGAAAGAGAGAAAAGTAGCCTTCAAGACGTTACGTTTTGCAAAAATTAAAAATGTCAACAAGGATTTTTATTTGGCAACCATTATTGGTCTCTTTTATCCAAAGGAAATGCAGACTGAGATTTCCGATTAAAATTAATCGTCATCTATTGTTCTAAAAATTCATGCTCGCTAATTGGTTTCAACTATTGATCCTTTCGTCATTATTAGTAAACATAGGCCACCAAGTAGATGGCTTTCAAGATTGGCTTTCTAAGTATTGTTATCCATCTGTTACAGCTGGACAAAAATATGTAGAAAATGTTTTTACAGTCAATTAATAATATGCAGTAGTATTAAAGTTAAACAAGGCTCATGATCATTATGATTATGTGTGTGAAAAAGGAAGTGGTAATATTGTTATTAACAAATACAATATACTACAGCCAGAGAACCTAGGAATAATCGCAACTTTTAAAGCATTCTACATACGAGAAACCTTTCCACATGTTATTTCTTAGACAAAATTGAATGCATTTCTAGTCGACGTCTGGACGGAATATAAAATCAAAAATCAATCAAAAATATTCACCATTTTTAGTAAGAAGTAAGGTCGTATAACGTCTGTAGTAAAGTTATTTTTCTTGCTACAACAGCCAGATGACTTCTGTTTCAAATGCAAATTGTGCTGAAGAACACGAGGAATAATATTGATTTTGATGAAGTTGTCTCTCCAAAGATTGTTCAAGTCTCTACAAAAATTATCTAATAATGATCTCACTGTATTACATGAACAAGAAGCTTTTGAATATGCATAAAATGATAATGAAGACAGTGGTATTTTTCTTAATTAAAAAATGAAAATATATTGAAAAACCACATCAAATTTTTTAATAATTAAATTTAGTATAAGACATTCACCTATTAAAAATTACATTTTCTCATAAAACGCATACATTCAAAAGTTTTTCACATTTATGGGGTCTGCATAAATGATAAGTATGGACAACTGCTTCTTGCAAAATCTAATGTATATATTCCACCGAGGCCGACTTTGCTATTCATCCTTTCGGGGTCGATAATTTAAGTACCAGTTGCATACTGAGGTTGCTCCAGTCGACTGATCCCCCTCCCCAAAAATGTCGGACCTCGTGCCTAGAGTAGGAAACAATATATAATGTGTATTTCCATTAGGTTTGAAGTAATTAAGTCTTTGAACATAACGAATGCAATTAATTGAAACACATTATGTCATATGTTGAAACTTGTGTACTATAAATATTAGTATTCATATAGAATGGTGGGACCCGTGAATATTTCATGTAATTAATGGTAAGCCTATTGCCAAGGCCAGCACTTCGAGCCAGCTGAACTTCGACGTGTACAAGCTGATGGTCGTGGAAGTTTCCCTATCTTTATTACAACCTTTAGTTAAATTGCATATATCTGCAATTAAGCGTAAATATTTTACAGAAGTGCATTTATATGCATGCGTTAAAATAATTAGTGATATAAAAAACTTAGTTCAATTTTTTTAAAAATACACTTTTCACTATTCAGTCACCACCAGCACCTCCACTGCCACCATCTTCACCACAGCCACCACCATCATCTCTCTCTCCCTCCTCTCTCTCTCCCTCCTCTCTCTCTCCCTCCTCTCTCTCTCCCTCCTCTCTCTCTCCCTCCTCTCTCTCTCCCTCCTCTCTCTCTCCCTCCTCTCTCTCTCTCCCTCCTCTCTCTCTCCCTCCTCTCTCTCTCCCTCCTCTCTCTCTCCCTCCTCTCTCTCTCTCTCTCTCTCTCTCTCTCTCTCTCTCTCTCTCTCTCTCTCTCTCTCTCTCTCTCTCTCTTTGCCTTTCTTTAATCTCACCCTCAGAACATCACTCTCTACTAAAATTATTACGTTCCCCCTATCTCACGACATAGGCACTTCTCTATTTTTCTCTTTCTCTTTCTCCCTCCTTCTATCTCAAACTCTTTACCATATCTGTTTTGGTCTCTCCTTTTTCTTTCTCTGCTCTTTAGTTTCAACTGATCACGTGAAAGTGCTACAATTACATTCATTCTACCTCATGTCATGGACGCTTTTCTCTCCCTCTTTTTCTCCCGCCCTCTTTTTCATTCTCCCTTTCTTTCTCCCACTTTTTCTCTAATCACGTGAAAGCGTTACCGACGGGCTAAGTAACGTGATGACAAGCAGAATTATTATTAGATAGGTAGCTTGATAGATGACATATAGATAAATATATATAGACAAACTGACATGATACAGAACCAAGCCTTTTAATCGGAGTATTTTTCTGACTTCCATGAACCTTTGTGTAATGCAATATAGAAAAGATTAAACATATATATATATATATATATATATATATATATATATATATATATAAAGAAAGAGAGAGAGACCTACATATTTATGTATATATGTATGTATGTATGTATGCATGTAGAGTTTAACAACATCTGTTATTAATCAGGGATGGTGAAGTCTTAAAGATTGAGAAAGGGTGAAATAGGTTGATGGCAATGGCAAGGGAGAAGTAGTGCTAAGTCGTTCAGACAGGGGGTAAAGCTAGGTGGAGGCGGGGAAGGAATTCGAAATGTGAGGGGAGGATGTGCAATGTTGGAACCCTAACCCTAAAACCCTAAAGCTAAAACCAGTACAAACGCACGAACGATGTTATAAGTAACAGTACCGCCGATAGTTGTTGTTGACAAACAACGGCACTAATTTTATTCAAGGGAAAAGATCCCATAACACCGTTAGAATATGTTGTTTACATTCTACGGCACTAACTGTATTCAGCTGAATAGACGTCAGTGATTGGTTGAAATTACCGAAATACGACAACTTTTTACATGAAATAACTTCGAATACAAAAATTTGTATCTGTTCTATAACACAAAATATACAAGTATACGAAATTTGAAAGTGTTTCGGTACCAAAAACACTACATAAAACATAAATGAAAACTGTTGCCCGTCAAACCAAAAAGATCCAACATATATATTACTGACGTATCAGAAATGTCACAAATTTGTTTTATGTTTTTCGTTCATTTAAACTTTATGTGGCTCTTGTTACTGCATTTCAGCTCAAGCCCACATTAACAACGTTTGTTGACTGCTTTAAATGGAAGCGTGATTTTAATGTAAGTGAAAACTTGAACCTAATTCCTATGATAACTTGATACACATCAATAATCATATACGTGTGGGTGAGGGCGTGGTTAGTGGTTAGGAAGTTGCATACGCGTCGCAAGTCCGTGCTTTCAATTCCCAGATTAGTAGTGCTTTGTGTTAATTATTGAAACACTTCATTCCACGTTGCACCAGTCCACTCAGCTGTAAATGGCAACCATGATGGGCTGGCGTTCCGTTTAGAGAAAATGTTGAACGGTCCACCAAACAGCGAGGTGACATCATTTGAAGGCTATAACAATCTGAGGAAGCGCGTTGTGACCAGCTGTATACAACTGCATTTAGTCTGGTTAAGCTAAAGATTTTATGCAGCCTAGTGTTCTACAGAGCACATCCTAATTTTTCCATGAATAAAGGAAAAGCACCAACACTGTTCAGTAAAATATTTTAAGTGGTTAAAAAGTGTAGTACTGCGGCGGTTGTGTAAGTTTCTGCGAGGGAGCTGATTTGGAAAACGAAGATTATTGCTCGCTAAATAGATATTGTAAGTCTTCATAAAACATTCAACAACACTATTACTGTATACCAACGAAAATGTGACACAGTTTCTTTGCTAGAATTTTGGAGATTAATACTGTTGTTAAAGTACAGGGTTTATGAAGTTGTCGCTAGCTTCCTTCAGACAGCAGTAATTGAGTGATTTGAAAATCACGGAAAAGTTGTATGTAGCTGGTATTTCTCGCAAATTATTTCTATTCAGAGGTTGTTGAAACTGCTAAGATGCTCAACTAATGTTTATTCATGAAATTATGTTTTAACACACGTAAGAGACAGTATTCTCACTATTTAAAGGCAAACATATGCTATATGTAGTATATCCTAATTCATTCGAAACTAGGTGTACTCCAAACAAATCTGTTGTAAAAAAATTTATGAGAATTACTGAGAATTTAGAACTATGAGAAATATCTAATTCTTAGACATAGGACAGATATGAAAACTTATGCTTATACTGTATGAAACAACCAAAGCAAATTGAATCTCTTCATAGTAGGAGATGATACATGCACTAGTGCTGCAAGGAGCTTATATGGCAGTCTTCAGCCGAGATATAGACAGGGATGAGTTCGAGATTTCTCTTAGCTTCACACACGAACACACACACACACACACATCTATGTATCTAACTATCTCTATCTCTTGTAAGGATACATGGACTAGTGGTTAGGAGTTTGTAGTTATGATCACGAAATCGTAGGTTCGATTCCTGGATCGGATGATATGTGATGTTCTTGAGCAAAGCACATCACCCAGCATTACACTGCAATGTTGATTTTTATGACAACAGAGAACTAATGTGCAGCACAAGTATTTGATCACGGTAAATAAATCATGTGTAATTTGTCCAATACACACACACACACACACACACACACACATATATATATATATATATATATATATATATATATATATATATATATATATACACACATGGGTGTGTGGTTAGGGCAGCGGACACGCGGTCGTGGGGGTTGCGGTTTCGATTCGATCATTGTGAGTGTTTATTAAGTGAAAACATAAAGCTGCACGAAGCTCCGGCAGTGGGGGAGGGGAAACCCTGCTGTACTCTTTCACCACAACTTTCTCTCACTCTTTCTTCCTGTTTCTATTGTACCTGTATTTCGATGGACCAGCCTTGTCACACAATGTGTCAAACTGAATCTCCCCGGGAAATACATTAAGGGTACACGTGTCTGTGGAGTGCTCAGCCACTTGCATGTTAATTTCACGAGTAGGCTGTTCTGTTGATCGGATCAACTGGAACCCACATCGTCGTAAACGACCGAGTGCCACGATATATATACATATATATATATATATATACATATATATACATTTTCTACATTTTCGTGCAGCTGAAGATTGCTCTTCATATTGCATTTAAGGTAATGCTCACATTACTTAAATAAATTGAAGTAGCATGAAACGTGCGTACTGCAATCACTTTTGAAATCCGTGTTGCTTATTGTTTGATTTATATATATATATATATATATATATATATATATATATATAGAGAGAGAGAGAGAGAGAGAGAGAGAGAGAGAGGGAGGGAGGGAGAAATAGAGATGTAATTATAAGTTTACTGTGATATTTTCATTTTAGTCACACATTTCCATTAACCTTTTTACCGATCTATTTCTCTATGACCACCTTCAAAGTTAAGAATTCAAGTTCACAATCACCCTCAAAATTTAATGGCGCAATATTTGATTAATTTTATTGTATTCTAATATAGAAGTTATGATTCATTATATAACTGTGATAAAGAATTTCTTATCATTTAAGTCTCATTACTTAATATAATTTTTGGTTCAATATTCCATTAATACTGATATAATACCATTTCTTATCTTTTAAGACTTTTAATTTAAGACATCATAAATATAAAAATACAAATATTTATTTCTTTTTACCAAAAAAAAAATGACGACAAAAACAATTTCCGCAGATTTTGAAAAATGTAGGAAAGCTTACAGAGTCATTCGAATAGAAAATTGCTAACTACCATCTTCTGAAATGATTTATTATATCATCACTTTCTTACTTTTTTCTTTTATTTCACTGTATTCTTATCACAGTTGTCGTGTCTTTCTTACGTTCGTTAATTTTCTCTTTTCAATAATAATTGTAGTAAAACCATTCAATTAAGAAATACATGACACACAAATGTACACACACAGATAGATAGATAGATAGATAGATAGGCTCGAAACGTAAAAGACTTTCTCACTTCTCAAGCGTTAAACTAATACATCTGTTTGTTGTTTACACACCTGTCTTTGTCTTTTGTTGTTTTTTCTTCTTTTTTTTTTGTAAATTCCAACTAAATAGATAGATAGATAGATAGATATGTGCGTATATACCCATATATATGTATATTTGCGTGTGTGTGTGTGTGCATGTATGTGTGTATTAGTGTAGTAGCCATAAAAATAATATCATGATACATATCAATATTTCAAAAGAATTTCCTGCAGGTTTTACTCCATTTTCTTGTGTTGCATATTGTCTTTTTTAAAGTTATTCCTGTTACCTTCACTCACTTTTTCCCTTTCTCACAATCTGAAATTAACTAACCGCAGCATGTCAGCCCCCGTGCCTCTCAAGATTCCGACCATTGGCTTTTTCTAACACTTTCACGCTCACAATTTGCAGCTGATCTAATCCATTAACTTCTTTACAACGTTTTCTAACTTTCTTTTGACACTTATCACAAAACACTTAATCCTTTATGCCAAGAGAAATAATGCAGCCAACCAACAGAAATAATTAACATGCGGCTGTATATGTACGTGTGTGTGTGTGTTTACATATATATATGTGTGTGTGTGTGTGTGTATATGTATATGTATATATATATATATATATACACATATATATATATATATATATATATATATATATATATATATATATATATATATATATATATATATATATATATATATATATATATATATACATATACATATACACACACACACACATATTTACACACACACCAGCTAGTCGAAAAGAAGACACGTACTTTAAACAAGTATCGTTTCCATTCTTGTTTCATTTTTGTTTCTCTTATTTTTACTATACTTTGATAAAGGATTCACCTCAAACGTTTGTCTACATTTCATTTCGACGTACAATTCGATGTGCATCATTTGTCCGTTAATGTGTGTGTATGCGTGCATGCGCGCTCGTGTGTGTGTATGCTTACATTTTTGTGTATCACATTTTGAATTTTTGTCTGCCTGTTGTCTGTATGTGTGTGTGCGTGTGTGTAATGCACACATCAAGTTTTACGAGTCAACACAGTATATGTAAGTACAGGGCAAGTATGAAACTTCTGACTTTATACTACAAGCAAAATCCAATTCTACGATTTTGATCTTAAAGCAGAAGGAAGGATTGAAAGTGGCCAAGAGGCATTCGAGCTAAGTTCACCAACATCCCTAGACTATATCAAGTTTCGAGGTCTTCAGATGGAGTATCAAGTTGGTATTTGTTAATCGTTGAATTCAACCACTCATTTCAGAAAAGAAAACTAGCATTTTCACTTCAAATGTTTACCACCACGGTCTCAAATTCGTAACACATCTTCAGATTGCACAGAGAAATACACATACAAAAATGTTACACATATGCGCATACACACACAAAAGCAACTCGCGCGTTACACACACGCGCACACACATATATAGTAAATGTACAATCGGATGTGCAAAACTTTTGAAACACCGCCATATACATAATGAATACAATAAAATAAGCATTGAGGTATTTCACAACAAGTGTCATATACCACATACTCAACGTCTTATACATCAATACTTGAAAATGTATACATGCATTGCAAATACACTTGCACGTATATATATAGAAACCACAACACAAAAACACCAATACGTACCCACCTTCTTATACATTAAGAAATATATGCACACGCGGGCAAAACAATGCTCAAACAGTACTTTCCTCTATAGAACAGCTTTCAAATTCACACACACACGTATTCGTACAGAAAACTTTAAATCCCAGCTCCCCGTCCGTTCTTCTATGAAATCTTACTCGTCATTTCAAGTAATTTCGAAACGGCATTCCACTTCATTTTCTTTGCAAGTTTTAATTGCCTTCTTTTCCTGGGAATTTTGTCCCAAATATTTAAGTCGTTTGTTTCTCTGAGCGTTAGCCTAATAACAATAACTTCTCTCTTGGCTGTCTTTGCTTTCATGGTACTTTTTTTTTATCATCACTTATATAAATAACTGTATAGATGTATATGTAAGAATGACCGTGCGAACCCAAAAGGAGAAATGGTGACGAATGGAAAAAACAGGGCTCCTTTATTTAAACGCGTCACACGGTCGAACACAAAATATATCAAGTGATATATATGTATGTTATACTTCGATAACATAGTGAATTCGTAAATGCCAATAAGATACAAGATAGAAAACACAACCGATAAAGATGAATAACAGTAATATTTATTGTAGCATTAAAGTGCATGTCTGTGTGTGAGTGTGAATGCGACATAATGAAAACACAATAAAAGACAGGCCGTCGTGTATAGAGAAGAGTGTGTAAGTGATACATGTATGTTTATGCGTGAGATACAGCAGATAGAAAAAGAGTCAGTAACACATGTAAGAATTTGCCAATTCTTAGAGTACACAATAATAAGAGTCTGTATGTAAGAAGTTTAGGCGTATGGGGCAGGGAGATCACTCGTTGTGATGTTAGGGCTTCCATGCCGAGCCGGGTTCTTGTATACAGATGTTCTTCGCAGGCTAGGTTCTTGTCTATTATTTATCGTGGTGAAGATGAATCACACAAACAGAATCGAAGATAAGTGCCGCGGTAGTTTGGTTAGCTTGTGTACGTAGAAATCATGTTGACGATGCTGGTAGTACGTAGTGTCGTGTTGACGCTGTTGGCGAAGTCGGTGGCGAATCTTGTAGATCGTAGTTGAAGTGGTGTTGACGTCGTCGCTGGAAACTGGCTGGCTGTGTTACGCTAGTGTGGCCGGCGGCCAGATCTAGGAGATCTGAGGCACGACGATTTGGCGGGTATAATTTAGTCTATTTATAGCTGAAAGTAGGCTCCACAGAAGGCATTAGAAGAACACTATCACGTGGCCTTATTAAGGGCTGTGATTGGTCAGTTTGCGTTCTGGCGGGAACGGTACGAAGCAGTTGCCGCTTCAAATAATAATCAGTCAGATGATGACAAGGAAAGAGATGTTTTCTACTACGCTCGCGTGTGTTAATATTTATAGTAGTGAGAGAAGATGGTTTCTTTGTATATAATGGCGATAGGTAGTTTCACTACATATATATGTGGGTGTGCGAGAGTTTGTGTGTCTCTGTGTACGTATATACCTACATAGATAGATACATTTGCGTGCGTGTGTATCTAGCTTCCTATGCTTGTATATATATATATATATATATATATATATATATATATATATATATATATATATATATATATATATATATATATATATATATATATATATATATATATATACTTTATTTAAAAGCAGCAGAAATATAACAAAAAAAAACGTTACTCTGAGTTTCACGTTCCCGTTCGTCGGACAGTTTTGTTAGAAATGGAGAAAGGATAACAATGCAATCGAAAGTAATATAAAATTTAAAACACATGGATTCGTTTGATTGGTTGTTTCAAATAAGGGCCATGGATTGGTCGTTTCAATTAACGGTCAATGATGCGTAATTCACAGACTAAATAAATTTAATACAGATTCATCCTATTAAAAAAATATCGAAGAAAACCTTAAATAGAAAAATGGGCTCCAAATACATATAGATAAATAATTATATTCGAATTAACGCATTAAAATCAAATCAATAGACTAAAGTATACGCTGCATTCAAAATAAAATAAAATTAAATTAAATTAAAATTACAATAGCGTGTATGTATACAAGGCTATCCACAACATATATATATATATATATATATATATATATATATATATATATATATATATATATATATATATATATATAAATATATACATCGAAATACACAGCTGCATACGCACAGACAATCTACGTATATAGGCCTATATTCACAAGGCACAGATATATACATAAGTACAAATCTACACACATATACGCACGCACGCATATAAGTTTGCGCATGGAAAACCTATGCACTGGTAACGACAATTGTATCTTAATATATGGAGTGGAGGGGTAAAGAGTAACGTATCTATAATAACGTTAAATATGGGAAAGGGGGTGGCGGGTGGGGGAATGTAGTTGTCATAAAAAAGGAAAAGGAGAAAGAAAGAGAATAAAGAAAGAAAGAGAAAAAAGAAAGAAAGAAATGGAAAAAAAGAAAGATAGTAAAGGAAGAAAAGAGAGGAGAGAAAGGCTGGGGATAGGAAGGAAGAAGTAGAGAGAGAAAATAAGCAAGAACATATAGTGAACGTGCATAAAAATTTAGATTGCGCATATATGCGTATACAAAAATGTATATAGTATCACGCATATAGATACATATGCTGATATGTACGCAAATAGTTACGATCATAACCTTATACATGCGTATGCACACATACAAGTATATGTGAATGTGAACCTAATCGCACATACGCACATATAATAATATAGATGCATGTATGTATAAATAAACACAAGCATATGCCCTTACCGTGTATACACAAAAAATATACGCACGAAATCATAACAGCATATGCACAAGTGCAAACCCAGGCCCCATATGTAAGCGTAGGTACATGTATATGAATACGTAAGTGCTGTAACTATACAGACATTTACATAAAAAAACCCATTAGATTTCAGTGTATATATGCAGCCAACTTCTTAAATAAACCGCTGGTTGTATAAAGGTTAAAACCAGGCGAAAATACATGCATAAAAGAATACAAAGCGTTTTTTTTTTAAATAGAATAGAATGAAGTAAAAAGTAAAAAATAAAAGTAAAAACAAGTGAGAAGAAAAATTATGTATATAACAGACGAAGGTTTTCTTAAAATGACGTAGGGGTCTTTACAAAATTCACACAACGCTAAATAAATCATTTACAATTCAGTACCAATCCAATAGTCAGATTGCACAATGGTTATACAATGGTTATAAGGAGTCGATCATAGTCCAAAATGTTATCCATATGGAATATTACATGCAGACATTTTAAATTTGGACCCATGCCTACATGTGTTTAAAAGTTCGCGTCTTTGGTTTAGCGCCTTCTTATCCTGGAACAAGATATTCATTTTTTCCAATAAACAAAGATCACATTTCAATGGTCTCTTATGGGCACCGTGCCTGTAAGGCGATGCTTTGCCTAAAATCCTCCATGTCACGCTGAAAGGCTGGGCTTCATTCTCCTTTAAATGCCAGACGTATTTTGCCAGGCTCGTCTTTGTCCTATTTTCAGGGTACCTAAAAGAATTTTTATGCGAAAACAGTCTGATTTTGAAAGAATTTTCTGTAGCCCCTGTATATGTTCTATAATCATGCGAGCTTTCTATCTGGACTTTGTCCCTATATACGATGCCTTTTTCTAGACATCTTCCTTCCAACGGACAGGAGGTTGGGTCTTTGAAATTACAGGTCTTTGTAAGCTGGTCTGCTTTATTGTTTTTGGTAATTATTTTATTGTTGTGCTGGCTGATTAAAGAGGCGAAGTTCTTGCAGCAAGAATAGCTAATCTTAAGCGTTCTTCTGTTAAATATTCTATAAAACTTATGATCAGGTTGAAAGTGCCTAGTGACTAATTTTAAGAATTCTTTACCTATATTCGTTTTTACGGTCATATTGAAAGCCGGGTTGAGCCACAAAACTTTCCTAGTCCTAGTTCTACATGCCAGGCTGCTGCCAGCATTAGATTGGGTGTACTGGATCCTAAACTAAAAGGAAATGTAAAAATACATTACGAAGGATATATCAAACAAATAATTATTTATGATGAAGGATCTTTGTGACTGATCCATGAATATATCAATGCCCAAACATGCATTAATAAATTACATGAAAGAAGAATTTTTATAATTATGAAAATCATATTTATAACGGAGAGGGTTGCAAGAACCCTTACGTGTTTAAAAATAGCAGCCAAAACTATTATAAAGCTACTATTATCACTCATATTTTATCTCCCCCCAATAAAACTCTGCGAGTGACATGACATATAAAATCCACAATTTAAAAGTAAAAGGTCAATTTTTTATTGTAATTTCGAAGTTAGGAACCTATTATACCATATTATATACCGTATTGTAAAATAACAGATATAAGTTTTCTCACTCATAGCCGATATTTTGGCATGGCTCGATTTACTGGTCTTTTCTTATAAACGCTGCGCATGACATTTGTATTCAGAATTTGAATGTGTAGATAGAGGTTGACACATTATTTCTTGCCGGTTGGGATACATGTAAGCTCCAAGGTATGATTTTGTATCACTCTGTTTCTATAGGAATATTCTCTTGATGAGAGGAATAGATCTGTTATATTATTTGTATCCGTTATTTTACGAATCTGTATATAATACAGTATAATTGGTTCCTAACTTCGAAATTGCAATAGAGAATTAACCTTTTACTTTTAAATTGTGAATTTTGTGTGTCGTGCCGCTCACAGACAGCTTTATTGTGAGGAGAAAAAAATATGAGTGACAATAATGTCTTTATCGTGGTTTTGACTGCTTTTTCTAAACATGTAAAGATTTTTGCAACTCTCTCCGTTATAATTGTGATTTTCATAATTATAAACACATATTTGTAAGAACGACTGTGCGAACCCAAAAGAAGAAATGGTGACGAATGGAAAAACAGGGCTCCTTTATTAAACGCGTCACACGGTCGAACACAAAATATATCAAATGATATATATGTTATACTTCGATAACATAGAGAATTCGTAAATGCCTGTAAGGAAGACGATAGGAACACAACCGTATGAAGATGAATAACAGTAAGATTTATTGTAGCATTAAATTGTATGTCTGTGTGTGAGTGAATGCGACATAATAAAACACAATATGAGACTGGCCGTCATGTAAACAAAAGCGTGTGTGCGAGTAATACATGTATGTGTATGCGAGAGATACATAGTATAGAATAGTCAGTAACACGTATAAGAATTTAAGATAAGAGTTCTTAGAGTACACAGTGGTAAGTGTCTGTATAAGAAGTTAAGGCGTGTGGGGCAGACCGATCACTAGTTGTGATGTTGTGGCTTCCATGCCAAGCCGGGTTCTTGAATGCAGATGTTCTTCGCAGGCTGGGTTCTTGGCTGTTATTTCGTGGTGAGGCGAATCACACAAACAGGATCGAAGAGAGAAGTTCTGCGGTAGTTTGGTTAGCTGCTGGTAGCTTGTGTACGTGTAGAGTCATGTTGACGCTGATGGGGACGCTGGTAGTCGTAGTGTCGTGTTGCTGCTGGCGACGTCGGTGGCGATGCTTGTAGTTCGTAGTTGTACGATGGTGTCGATGTCGTCGCTGGAAACTGGTTGCTGCTGTGTTACGCGTGTGTGGTCAACGCCAGCCAGATCTAGGATCTGAGGCGCGACGATTTGGCGGGTATAATTTAGGCTATTTATAGGAAAATAGGGGCTCCGGGAAAGCATTAGAAAAACACTATCACGTGGCCTTATTAAGGGCTGTGGTTGGTCGATTTGCGTTCTGGCGGGAATGGTACGAGGCGGTTGCCGCTTCAAATAATAATCAGTCACGTGATGGATACAGTAGGCTGCTCTCTGCTACGCCCGAACTTGATTATATTTATAACAGTGGGGAAGATGGTTTGTTTGTTTATAATGGAGATAGAAGTGCTCACTACATATTTATATAAATAAATACGTATATACATATATATATGTATATATTTGAAAATTTAAGGAATGGAGAAGACGCATGTTATAATGGCATACTTTATTCCAACATATGTTTCAAAGGATTACAACCTGTGTGATCCATAGGGATCTTTGATATTAAAATTGTAACCTTCTCAAGACATTATAACCGATTATGAAAACAATAGATGGATAAGGTTATGACTTGATTCATTTGAAAAAAACCGTTAGAGAATTGGACGCTGCCGGATAGTGGGTTGGACAACACATACATATAAATGTGTGAGAACGTACATGCATACATAAATACATATACACAAATACACACATACATACATGAATATAGATACACACATATATATATATATATATACATATATATATATATATATGTGTGTATTTGTATATATATACATATATACACACACACATATATATGCACTCATACGTCCACATTTATACATATGCACATACGTACCCACGCATATACAAATATACACATATGTGTGCATGTCCCCATATACACATATGTATCCATTTAGATATGCACATGTGTAAATAGAAATAGACTCATACACATACACATAGCTATACATCTACGCCTATTACCTAATAAAATAAACAGATACGCATATACATATACATACATGTATACATACGTAAACACACGCATGCACATACATACATACAAATACATACATATATATATATATATATATATATATATATATATATATATATATATATATAAAAGAAAAGGGACTCAAGTGTTTTCATATATACATACATACACAATTATATATGCTTACATATACGTAGATATGTACACATATACACGCATATATATACTTACAAACATACGTACACACACCCACACAAGTATACATGTATACATACATACACACAGATACATTCATCCACACACATATATATATATATATATAAAAGATAATAAGAGTGAAAAAACTACAGAAGGCTTGTGTTACATGGTTAAAGCATCAGACGTGCATCACAAATTAACATAGAAAACTTAAGAAAAGTTAAACACAGCAACACACATTCCCCGAAAATACTACCGTACATATCCACATACAACCCCAGAAACAAAGAAGCCTTCACCATCATCACCCAAAACATACCAATGCTACATAAGGACCCCAAATTGAAGGAAATTTTACACACACACAAAATCATCAAAAGCCACAAACAACCAAAATCACTGAAAAAGATCCTCACAAAGACAAAATTACTTTCCGAAACAACAGATGCGAAAGTAAACAAATGTGGTCGACCAAATTGTGCAACATGCCCAAACATTCTAGAAGGTTCAGAATTCCTCTTCAAAGAGGGACACAAATTCAAAGTTAAATCTAACTTTACTTGTGCCTCAGAAAATCTTATTTATCTAATAAGATGTTCGGGCTGCCACGAGAACTACATAGGGTCTACAGGGTTATCGCTCAGACGTAGATGCACTCTGCACCGCCAGCAGATTGCACACCCAGAATACCGAATGATACCTTTTAGTGATCATATTGAAAAATGCGCAAAACTAATGCTACCACAATTTATAATCTTTCCTTTTTATCAATGTGCCATTAAAACACCAATACAGATTAGATTAAATAAGGAAACCTTTTTCATTCAAAAATACAAACCCAAACTTAACCATTGCTAACACATTTAAATAAGGAAATTCATCACCCCACTCGGAAAAAAGGGGGGGGAATATAGAACAAAACCATGGTAAATTAATCAAATTCTACCACCTCCTAGATTTCGATTATCTCCCCTATACCGGAAGAAATCCCTAATTACCTCCCCCTATCTAGAACTCTTCTTTCTCAGACTGGAACGAACACGACACAATGAAGTAGAGAAATTTGAAAAGACAACACGAAACCGGTTATTTCTCAAAATACAATGTTTATATACCAAAAAGATTTTATAACATTTTTATAACATTTTTCTTACATTTTTCTGACATAATTTTAATATATACTTTAACCATGTAACACAAGCCTTCTGTAGTTTTTTCACTCTTATTATCTTTTATACATCCAACCACGTGCTTTCACATACCAACTTTCTCACACACACACACACATATATATATATATATATATATATATATATATATATATATATATATTATAACAAACAAGGTACTCAGAGATCTGGATGTTTGTACATTTACAAATATTTAACATCTCAAATGTGTTTACAAATCACATATAAGCGCTTTCATCTACTTTAATAGATTCTTCAGATTTAAATTTTGTGAAGGGATTTTCTCTTTTTATAGTATTAGTGAATGGGTTAGGGTGGAGAAAGAGAGAGGGAACGAAGAGTAATGTGGAGTGTATAAGGTATGAAAAGAAGGAGAGGAATGGGGAGATAGTTGAGGGAGAAAGTGAGAGAGAGTGTGTGTGTATGCGTGCGTGTGTGTATGCGTGTGTGAGTGTGTGTGTATTTGTGCCTGTGTATCTGAAAGGAAGTGTTTTGAACAAGAGACCAAAAGAAAAAGGAAAGAATATACATTTTTAAGTAGGTGGCTAGAATAGATGCTTACTTTGGTTCAGCCAGCTCACCAGGGGGTCTGAAATAAAAATGTTTTCAAAGTGAAAAAAATGTGTTTTGTCTTAACGTCAATGGAAAAGAGAAGGAAAGAAAGGAAGGAATAAAGAAAGAAGAAAAAATGTGTTTATATCTATACTGTTGGTCAGTTCTTTCAATAGAAGATGACAAGTTGATTCTTGGTCTGTAAAAATGGCAAGACAAGGTGGTTACTCTGAGGGGGCTCTGTTTTGATGAGGAATAATGAAATTCATTTTTCAAAAGATTGTCTGGACTTATTATCATCATCATCAACATCATCATCATTGTCGAATGCCTGATTCCCATGCTGGTATGAGGTGGAAAATTTGGATGCAAGAATGTTTCTATGTATACACACACACACACTCACATATATATGCATATATCTTAGGGTGCCAGATGGGTTTATAAGGAAGTTGGTGTGAGTTTCATATTTTCAGCCATCCATCCGAAATTTATCAAGAAGACTGCACAAGCAGGAGGTAGGGGGTAACGGTGTGGGCTGCATTCAGCAGCTTAGGTGTTGGTCCAGTTGTTAAGGTTAATGACAGACTAAACAGTCCAAGCTATTTGAAATTAGTAAATGAAAATGTGCTGCCATATTTAAATAATTAGATGTCACCGGGATCTATTTTCCAGCTGGCCATTTGCCTCGTTCATATAACGAGGTAAGTTTTGCAATATTTTGAGCGCAATAATATGGTAGTTATTGAGTGGCCTCCACAGAACCTGGATTTGAATCCGATAGAAAATTTATGGAATTATATTTCTAAAAGAGTTCATGCTAAAAAAACAACAAATTTGCCCCAATTACTTATTTCTATTGAAGAAATATGGCAGAATATTCCAAGTTTTTTTTTTTTTTTTGCTCATTTGTCGAACTCTAGGTCCAGCCGTTGTAAAGCCGTGATTGAAAATAATGGCTATGGAGCTAGATACTTATAATAAATTTTTGTTCGTTGACCATTTGTGCCATAAATTTTCAATTTAAACAAAATAATGTTGGTACCATCTTAAACTTATTTTGCCGACAATTTCTAATCATTTGAATTAATTGCGCATTAAAATTATTCAAATTGTAGAAAATATTTGACGCCAATATCATTTGAAATAGAAAAAAAAATTACATAAACTGTAAAAAGTAAAATAATTTTATACAGTTTTGTTAAAATTAAATTAATGAATGAATAGAACTGTCATCATCGGTCTTAAACTGAATTTGGCTAGCATATGTATGCCGTGACGGGATTTGAATTCAGAAGGCAAAGAGACAGAACAAATAGCGTAAGGCGCATGATTCAATGATTTTTTTCAGTTCCACAAATTCACCTTCCTATATTGATAATTTTTAATCTATTTTCGGCAGAATTTGAATTTAGAGGGGAGGGAGCTCAAACAATATTGCATAGCATTCTGTCCAACGCTCTAGCGCCACCACCAAGTCACTGTCTACATACACAGACAAAAAAAAAAACTATTAAATTCAATTTATTCATTTGAGTCACATAAGCAACGTAATGAACGATAAAGATTGTTTACATTCGGTCATGCATTGCTTTCCGAAAAGTATGGGAACAAAAGAAGGTAGAGAAAGGTATAAAGAACGACAGATTTACTAAAGCCTCAATCGATAAAAAAAAATGACATCTACTAAAACATATTTCAGCTTATTGTGTGCATCTCCTTCATGCACTTGAAACTACTAATTTTTGAGGTGACTAAACAATTTCACGAAATATTCAGTCAGTAAAACTGTCAATTTTGTTGTTTAAATGGTTAATATATTGCTTTCCACTTAAATATTTATCGACATATGACGATTTAAATTACTATGATTTATTCACTTCTAACATATGTCTTTCAGAAAATGAAGAAATAAAATTAATAAGTTTATAATTCTCTCAAAGATTCTTTGTATTTAAGCTGAATATATTTTACATTAAATGGATCATTTTAAATGGACAAATAAATTAGCTTTAGATTTTTTTGCTTTTTGTCATCAGCTAAGTGATGGGTATCAAACTAATATTTTTGATATAGTATTTTGGCAAATGGTGAAGGGATTCAATACTGTCACTTGACTTCTTAGAATGTAGCAGCCAAAACTCCATCGAATCACAAGCTACAAACTTAAATAGGGGAAGCATATAGTTCTTAATGTATTTCTACGTATTCTACCAAAATATTTAAATAGCTATGCGAATTATTTTCCTCATAGATCATGGCTGATCTGGGACTAAAAGAGTAAAAATATTGTATACTTAGGCAATGGAATAACTGAACAAAATGACTGGCTGTATTTAGTTATTTCTCTTCAAACTCTAAGTTCAGTTCTGCCAGAGATCAATAATAGTAGCACCAGTGTTGTACTGGAGTAGTTTGAATCAGTTAAAAACTTTTCTGGGAAAATGGCTTGGTCTAATATCGATATGAGAAATTAATACAAAATGGGACAAACTTCTTGACAGCCGGGTCAGTGTTTTATTTCCCAGTTGAAGCTGATTTATTTGTGGCACAAATTCCCTTAATAAAATCATGAATATCATAATGTTCTATTTTTTCATGCCCTCAAAAGTTTGAGATACTGAGCCTGTGTATAAAACATGTTTAGAAGGAAGTATTTTAAAATATGCATAACATGCTTTATCATAAACTGAGGAAATTTAAATAAGTTATATTAGTTCTTCTGATTCTATCTTTGATATTCTAAAACTGAAATTCATAAGTTTTCAACATATAACTATGAAACACAAATTCAATATATATAAAGCATCTAAATCTGTAATTGACAGCTTTCTGTCATAGTCGTAAAAGTAGGTAAGGAAAGGAAAACTTTAAGTCAAGTGTTATTACATTTGCAAGGTAGTAATGACAATTTATAGACGATTTTGGCTTACGTAATTGTAACTGTTGAAGTTATATATTCATCTATTTATTTTTGTATTTATGGGAATCATACATTTTACTTACAAACTCCTTTTTCTCTCATTGCTGCAATATTTAAAACTTGACCTACTTGAAAATGCCACAAGTTCAAACTACATTTTAGAGAAATAACTTCCACTATTCTATTTTGATTTTCAGTTGTAGCAATTTCATTTCTGATATGTACATGTTATCTGTAAGAAAGACAAGTCTGTTTATTATTCCCTCTAATCGTTAATGTTGCTTATATTTGATTCATAATCTTTGTTAAAATTAATAATCAAACACAAGCATTTTATTTTATTCACTCTTCTGTGTAAAATATATACATAGTCAGTTTGCTTTCATAATTCAAAATCAAATGAATTGTTCAACACTCCTTTAGAAATGATTTTGTAAATGCTTGTGGAAATAAGTATTTGCGGATTTTTGTACATTTCATCTATAAAGATATATATCTATGAATTTCTCATTTGTGGAAATAATACTCGTGGATTTTTAAAAAATTCAATCATTTTCAAAACTGTAATGAAGTGCATGATGTAGAATGGTTATTCATAAGTATTGTTTGAGCAAATGTCATATTTACGGCTCAAATTCATGAGTATGGTTGACCCATAAAAAAAATAGTATATATGGAAGCAGATAATATTCATGTGAGCAAACAATCTTTGTAGTAATAGCTTTGAGTCTCTGGTGTATACAAATAATATTTCTACACGTATCATTGCACAGTTTTTCCTGAACAAAAATACAACAATTTCAGTTAGCTGTTTGTTGTTCTGTTAAATATCATTGCTGATAAATACA
>NC_142939.1:33069890-33109890 GCF_046866305.1 Octopus bimaculoides
TAATGATACCCTATTTAATAGAGGCTTCAATGATAAAATATATTATAACTCTTTTAAGTAAAAATATGAATCACAAAAATAGACCTATGAAAATAATTTGGCTCACCCGTCCTTTTTCCGTTAATGTAAAGATTATCGCAGGTAAGAAATTCCTTTATCTTTTGGATATGTTAACTTGTAAAGTCTATTTCACAGCAATCTGCTGTGGAGAAAAGATACTCAATTTATGTGAAAAAAAAAAAAAAGGTGCAAAAGCACCAAAGTCAACCTGACCTAAAGTTTGTTTATTTTTCCATCACTGCTTCACGCTGTTGCTTACGTATCTGTTCAAGCCTGTTGGTCTATACAACCATATTAATAAATAGTATTTACTAGTTTTGCATAAAGCTAAATCTTCCTAGTCAGCACAGAGTTACCTCTCTTGTTATCTGACACTGAAGACAGCTAAAAAGCCAGAAATGCAATATCTATCAGTCCATAGAAGATGCTTTGAGCTGACAATAGTACTCTTACACTTTTTTTTTACCTAACGCAAGGAAATTGAAGATGAATTCCAACTGATGTCTGAAATTCCTATACAGCAAGCAACATTTTTAGGCAATTGCATTCTGTAAAGTGTTAAGCGTTGTATACAAAGCATTAAATGCCATCCCTTAAGTTTTAAGTGACATCTGACACTGCTGGTTGCCAAGTGACAGTGAACCAAGCCTGTCATACAGAGTGACAGTGACAGTGAACGAAGCCTGTCATATAGAGACTCTGGCATTAAAGCTGTATATTGTTGATGATTATCAAGCTAACGCAGTGAAGAGAAATGTTACTTTCAGGAAAATCCAGAAACTTAATACATTCTGCTACTTACAATAATTAAACGTCATTTTGGGAGCCAGCTGATTTCGTTCTAAATTCATGAGTGTGGAAGCATGTAACCCTGGATTTCAAATGCATGCCTTTCAATGTCAGAGTTAGGAATTGTTGGTCCATAAAAAGACTGCTTTGATTATTAATGTCGCTGCTAACATATCTTTGTCTGGTCTTCTGCTGAAATGCACTCATCCTTTCATCTGATGATATGTTGTGGTAGAGTTGAGCAACTTCTTTGAGCAAGTATTCAATGTCATCAGACAGGGAATGTTTCTTGAGGAGCTGCTTTCCAAGTCTCATAATGTTATCTGCCTTATATTTGAAAACTTAGTCAATGGGTGCATTTGGGATATGATGGGACATTCAAAAGATGCGTGGATAAATGTTAAGCATCAATCTCCTCGTTTAGTTTATAAGCAGAGACAATCTATATCAATGCTGATGGGAAAATTATTTACCCTGGTCAGTATCTTTCATATTTTCACATCAGTGGCACATATATCAAATGTCTAGTCAAGTAGCCCACACGCTGGTATGAGTACTGACTACAAACACGTTATGGGCCACTGTTTTCTTCTAAGCAGAAAATTCTGAACTTCATATTTTTCTTATCTGACTGCAATAATTTTTAATGACAAATTCCCTTTTACAGTTACCAACGTAAAAAATGTTTTAATATACCCCTAGATATATGTAACAGTCCTCATCAGATATAGGAGAAATAGTTAAGCTATTGATGGTGATCCTGCTAGTCTGGTTTACAGTTTGTCTTTGTTCCACCACCATATATGAACATTTGCCCTCATCAAACTCCAACCCTCTATCCTTTGAGAATGTTGTGACAAAGTCAGAGCACAATTTTATCTCATGCATATTCTTGACTCACAGCTTCAAGTCATCCACAAAGAAGCAATGTGTAACTCTAAAATTTCTGTTGTTCTCTTGTCATTTGTCTTCAACATAAATGATAAGAGGTTTACTAAGAGTGTGAACAGCATTATGAAGAGGCTACTTCCTTTGAATATACCTCTGTGATACTGTAATTTATCAATGATAATACAATCAATCCTTGTATTTAACTTCAAGATGGTGGCCCATAATGTAATCAGGTCAACTATGGCTTTCACTATATTCACTGGGACTTTAGCTTGTCAAAGGATTCTAGCATCCATGAGTAAAGGGATAGAGTCAAAGGCTTTCATATAGACCAGTCACGTTGAACCCATCTCTGACATTACAGTTTTGCTGATCAACAACTGCTCAGCACATCTCCAAATTCCTTTCTTCCCAGTCACTTGTTCTACTGTGATTGTATTATTTTTGCAATGGCTTGTATGCTTGCATGCATGTATGTATGTTCTTTTCTGTGTTTAATTATTTAAATTTTTCTGTTGAAGGCGTTGGTTTCTAACAGAGATACAAATCTCCATCGTTAGATTGTAGATAAAGAAAACACTGACACTTTTTAAACCTGAGAAAAGTCTTGCAAAATTTTACGATACCACTTACAGATTGTATTTTAATATGCAAATTAGTTGATTTCTTTTTCTGGAAATCCAAGCTTATCCAGTGTGACAGTTAGGCATTTACTTACGAAACATGCTGCATCGTTGGAATGTAGACAACGAAAACAACAGCACATTTTAAACCTGTAAAATGTCCTGCATAATTTTACTGTTCCACTTACAGATTGTATTAGTGATGCGCAAATCAGTTGGTTGATTTCTTTTTCAGAAAATCCAGGCTTATCTAGACTGATAGTTAGGAATTTACTTACGAAACATGCCCCAATTGTTACTGGTATAAACGTATGTAGGGATATAAATTTATGGATTGGTGGATGGGTGGGGTCAGGGGCACAGCAAACGCAATGGCATATATGCACAAATACACAGACATACATATGTTAATGTTTATATACAGAGGTATAAACGCTTGAGAGTTTATTTCATTCACACACTACCGTGTGTGAATAATATTTTTAAAGTCAGCATTTACTCACTCGCGACCACTTTTAGGCTTTGTCACTGACTCAATTCAATTTTAAACCAAATTAGATGCTGTTTACATTTTAGATTGGTCACATCATAAGCTATTTTTGCAGCTACAAAAATTTGAAAATTACTTTTGTAGAAAGAAAAGTTTCAGTAAAATATGTGAGGTCAAAAACAGAAGAGTAACACCTAAAATCGACTCTAAGTCCAACTTTCCTTTTTTTAAGGAAGTCTATACTCTATTTTAGCTTATTTATATTTCTTGGAGAGTGGAATCTGTTCATGTTACTTATATGTAAACATATTCAGTAGAAAAAAGTAGTGAGGTAAAAACCGGCGAAAAAAAGAAGAAAATTAACGCCTGAAATCGACTTTGACTCGAAATATTATTCTCATTTCAAAAGAAAACTATATTTAAATTCAACATTTCTGACAGATCTCCACAACAGGAATCCAATGATGCCAATTATATCAAAAAATTTGTTTTAATAAAAAAAAACTGCTGCCGAAAAAGCGGTAACGTTTAAAAATTAAATTCAAAACCTGAATTTTTTTAACTTCCTATGATAGAAGTCATCAAGACGAGTGCGTGGTGCCAATCGTTTCGAAAAATGTCTTTTGAAATATACAATTAAAACAGTAATTTTAGTTAGTTGTATCAAGTACAAACAATAAAATATGAAGTTGTAAATAATATTGCACAAGATTTATTTTTCACTTGAATTAAAATCCCATCACAAAAAAGAAACATAAATTGCAGTAGAATGGTTATCAAATGGTTTCAAATTGACCATATGCTCAGTCAATTCTTCCACATAAAAAAAAATTATCTGGCAAATAAATCATAAGTAAAATTTAATAGTTAGCATTAATACAGTAGAATTATCCTAATTCATCTTTGGCTAATTCGTTACTTCACCTAATCCGTCACTTTCAGTTTTCTTCTAGTGATGACGACTTAGGCGAATTCTATATTTAAAAAAAAATTGTTATTTCCTTTTATAAAATACTGCTTTTTCCAAAAATAAGCACATGGGCTTAAATACAGGCTTAAATACAGGCTTAAATCATTTTTTTCTGAAACTAATAAAAATTACTGGGACTATACATGAAAAGAGTTTCTGAAAATAAGCCCATAGGCTTAAAATCGGACGGGCTTATTTTTGGAAAAAAGCAAGTAATACTTTTATAATTTTTGTATTAATAAAATAGAGTAAATTTTTAAAATGTTATTCTCGGCTGCAATATGTTAAGTACAGTAAAATTTTAATTTGAAGTACTTTTTCGTTTCCTTTAGAGGTGACGAATTAGGCAAATTCTACTGTAGAAATCTTGTTCTGCACTTTTCCAGGTGTAATAAATTAAGAATATTAGCATGTATAACCCTACATTTTTCATTGTTGTATATATGTATAGGATTGTAGGCATGGATATGTGTGTGTGTACGCACATGCATGTGTGTGTGTGTGTTTGTAAATATATGTTAGAATTATATTTTGCACGAAGTTGAAGAGTTTTGATATATTAGTGTGTGTGTGTGTTACACACACACACACATATATATATATATATATATATATATATATATATATATATATATATATATATATATATATATATATATATATATATATATATGTATGTATGTATTTATATAGATATATATCATCGTCATCTTTTAATGTCTGTTTCGTATGTTTCCATTAGCAGGATGGTTTGACCATAGCTGACAAGCAGGAAAATTGCACCAGCACAAGCACCTTTTATGTGCCACCAGCATGAATGCTTATTACATGGCACTGGCACGGGGCTCTTGCAGGTCAATTATTTTCATATGATAACCCCCCATCCTCAGTATCTGTTGACCAAATTTCATTTTCTGTACCAACAAAATACTACTTAATGCAATACAAAAATACTATGAGGTCTGTTTATCTGTGCTTGTGTGTTGTACAAACAACAAAATCTGTCATATTTCTTTACAAGGAGAAAATAATTTCCTATTGTTTAAACTTGAAGCAGTGAAGGAAAAAAATTCTATCCCAACAAACATATATGTTACTTTAAGAATTCTGATTGATGGCAGCCAGAATTGGAAAGCACAAAACCATTTATCATCTAATCATCAAAGTGCATATGGATCCCTAGCAAAACTCATGCATTCTAACTCAATGTCATTTATTGTGCATTGTTCAGCTTTTGCATGTGTGTATTCTACCAGTAGGTATTGCTTCAAATTTACTAATAAAAGTCTAAAAGAAATGTTCTTTCCCCCAAAACTTCTTAAGAATAATGCTTAATGTGTTCATAGCTTTTGATAGTATCTTCTGCAAGTGAAATAAAGATGTTCATGAATAACTAATTTCATAATCCAGAAATAGCTAATTTCGTAAATGAAATTAGTTTTTTTAAATTTTTTCAGAAGGATCTCTAAGTATATTACATTCTGTTATGTAACAAGTGGTATTTCTTTTAATATTGCTTTACTTCTGAAAGTTGTTTTTGTTCAAGTTTCTGCATCTTTACAATTTTGATAAGTTTGCATTTTTATTTCATTTTGTTTAAGGCTTCCATAATGATACAGTTCTCTGAGAAGTATGAAAATTTTAAAGTTTGGAAAAAGTAATCATTATCATAGAAACAATGCAAAATTTCTTACCTTTGTGCTGACTGCACTCACAAAACAATTTTGACCTAACTTAAAAGAAACGAACAGGTTCATGAGTGAAATATCTTTGATCGTTAGCTTACTTCACTAGAAATTACCTGGGTCTAAACAACAACAGTGAAAACAGACTCTAATTATTTATCATGATATAAACTAACAGGCTAATGGCTTGCTTTCTTTAGCTAAAAGGTCACTTGACCATCACATAATCTTGGCTTGAGTATATAAACTGCCACAAAATCTTGGTTTAAGTTGTAAGAACATCACCCTTAAATCAACAAGTAAATGACAATCTGCTAAACTGTTTCTAGCTAGAAATAACAGCTAAATCTCCTTCAAATCCTGTTCTCGCTTGCAAATGTCTCTACTGGAAATACAGTCAGAGAAAAACAAAACAAAAGAGATGGTCATGACTGAAACGCTTTTAATCAGTAATAACTGTTATGGTTGAATCAACATAACACCATTACTGTAAAATGATCAAATATTTAAACAATTTTCAAATATAAACATGTTTTACTAATCTACTTTTAATATACTTCCTCCAAATACCTCACTTCATGGTAATTATAATAGTTAATCAGGTGCTGCATGTAAGATTCCTCTTCTTCTAATGCCTCAAGAATGAGGTCAGTATGAAAAAATTTGCATGACATGTAATTATTTACATAATTAATAAGACTGATATGGTAAACATTTCATTTATTTTCCTTTTCAGTAAGACAGAATGTTAAAAAGTAGTTCTATATCACTTTCCCTCTACATATTTTCTTCTCCTGTGTGGCAGTGTCGTAAGAAGCTGGTTTCCAACCTGCATGGTTCTGAGTTAGGCTCCACTGTGTGGTACCTTGGGTAAATGTCTCTTATTATAGCATTGGGTCGACCAAAGCCTTGTGAGTGGATTTGGTAAATGGAGACTGAAAGAAGCTTGTCATATGTGTATGTGTCGTATTGTCTGTTTGTCCCCCAGTACCTCTTGACAACTACTGTTGGTGTGTTTACATTCCTGAAACTTAGCAACTTGGCAAAAGAGATTGATAGAATGAGTTCTTGGCTTTAGAAAAATAGTACTGGTGTCAATTCATTCAATTAAAAATTCTTCGAGGTGGTGCCTCTTGCAGTCTAGTAACAGAAACAAGTAAAAGATGAAAGATACTTGGAAAATTATATCTTACCCATGATCTTATTACCTTCCAAAACATATATTATCTTACTTTATTATATTCCGAAATGTCATTTATGTTACACCCAATCACTCTTGAGGTTATGTGTATGTACGCTTGCAATTGCTACCCTTCACCAAATTTCACTCAATGGATGAAAGAAATAATATCCTTGTAACTGGTATTTAGCTCTGATTGAGAAGAGTATGACCAAAGCTATACCAACAATGATCACTCAATAGAAAGTGTATATAGAGCTATATTCAAGATAACCTTCCAACTGTTTATCTATTTATTCATTTATTTTGTGATGGAAGAATACTATCTAATGGATATTTGACAACTATTATGAGTGATTACATGGGGTCTGCTTAATGGAAAGATATATTACTTCCTAGGTATTTAGGACTGTGTTTAATTGAATAGATTCAATATTTGGAGTGAGTGTTATGCAAATGAATAAATACAATTTCTGTCGTTATGTATTCTGACATAATCATCAGAGTGTCAAAGAAAATACCTTTCAGTCCTTTACTTAAGATTCTTTAAGTTCTGAGTTCAAATCATTCCCTTCCACTCCAGCTGTCAACTTTGCTTCCCATTCCTTCAGTGTCTGAAAAAATAAAGTACCAGTCAAATGTTGAGGCAATTTTATATTCTTATATTTCAACGTTGATGTGAATGAAATTATAATAAAGCCAAAGAACATCCAAAGATATTTGTAATTCTATTTATATTTATGTTTGTATTATATAGATATTTATATTTTGTTGTAACGTAATTTGTTACGTACAATAAATAAGATAACCAAACAACAGTAACAAGAATGTAACATTCCTTGTGAACTAACCAACCAACACCTTCCGACTTCACTGCGAACTAACACAAACTTCACTCGACTCCAAACTCTGAACTTTTGTACTCACTCAGACCGTTACTATTTATACTTTACTCGGAGCAGTCTATCTCATCACATCTACCCTTTTGAGATTTCGACTACTGTACAGAAAGTGGAATTTCTTTTCTTTTTCGCTTTTTTCTTTCCTTTATTTTTAGTTGTTGTATTTTAATTGTTGCCCGGTCTTAAGGTGGTATTGTTAGTTGCACACAGCACTTTTTCTTTCCTTTGTACTAAGAACTCTTGTTAACACTCTTGTTTGGATTTTTTTTTTTTTTAATCTAAAATCTTTTTCGTTTAGGTGTTACTACCAGATATTCAGTCTGTTTTTATTTTCTGAAGCTAGTTCTACAGAGTTCAATACCTCTCGGTGCTGACACTTCAAACATATCATTGAAAACTTCCATTGGTATTACCCTTCATTCTTCTGCATGTCTCATTTTTAATTGATTAAGGTGTCTCTTATGTTCCGAATGTTGTCCTTTAATTAAATACATCATGTTATTTAATCTTTTGATTACACAACCATCCTCCCGACCTTCTTTACCATTTTTGTAATTTTTAAATGAACTTTATCTCCTATTTTGAAATGTTTTGTAATATTTCTAGTGTTTCCTTCGAATGTAATTTTCGTCTTTCTTTTATATGTATTTTTCTAGCACTAATTTGTCGAAGATCGATTTTATTTTACGCACGAATATTAACTCTGCTGGTGACTTTTCTAAATTAATATTTAGATTTGGCGTTCTTCTGTATACTCTCAAAAATTCCGTCAGTGTCTCGTCATTATCTAGTTAATTCTTAGCTTTTCTTAGAGCTCTTTTGAACGGCTCAACAAATATTTCCACCTGCCCTGGGATAGGAGGGTGGGGTAAAATTGTGTTTTATGACAAGCATGTATTTTGCACAAATTTCTGAATTCATATTCCATGAATTGTGTTCCATTATCTGAAACTAACGTGCCTGGAACACCGTATCGAGGAAATAACTCGAGTAGGAACTTTATTGTTGTCTTTGCTGTAGGTTTATTACATCTGCATACCTCTTGCGACTTTATGTACCTATCCACAACAATTAGATAGTATGAGATGTTCACTCGACCAGCGTAGGCGATATGTATCCTGGACCATGGGCTCTGGGTCATTGTGTATAGACCTAGTTTGTCCAAGAGTACTTGCGGAGACATTTAAAACATTTTCTCTTTAACTCTTCAGACGGATTATTTTTAGAGGGACAACTATTTATGTTTTACAATACAGATATATGGGCAAGTCCCATAAATCTGTATTAATCGATTTATAGACCTGCCCATAAATCGATTAATTCTAACCAATTGGTACCAACAGATCGGTGGTATATTTAACGACAAAGACTTTCACCTTGCATGTTTTCCCTCGAAATGTGACATTAGTCCACATTTTGCCTATGAAATGTTATTTGTCGCCGTCACGCTACTAACAGATTTCGCTGTTTTTCTCAACATATGTTTCCCTATTTTCTTCTATGTGTCCATATTTATTATTGAAATATAACTCCCAGTATCCAAATAAAGTTTAATATGTAAGTGTTTCCCACTGATAAAAATATATCTGTCAAGGAATTTAACAAACTAAGTAAATATAATGACCTGAAAATTGAAATACAAAAGATGTGGTATCTTAAAACAAGAACTGTTCCTGTTATTGTAGGTGCCCTAGATTTGATAAAAAGGGATGTTAAAAACATCTACATAAGATCCCAGGAGAACCATATCTCAGAGAATTAAAATTGTGCTGACAAGTATTGCCCACATCCTTAGAAAAACCCTATCCATTTAAATGTGAGTGTAACAAAGATGCAGATTAAAAGTAATAATAATAATAATAATAATAATAATAATAATAATAATAATAATAATAATAATAAAGGTGACAGTAGTACCAATAATTGTCAGAACCCTGGGAATAGTGAGACAAAATGTTGAGAAGTACATGTAACAAATAGGGGCTGCAATAAGGGTAGAGCACTTGCAGAAAACAGCACTGCTTGGAACCGCTAAGGTGTTACTAAGGTGTTACTTTAGTTCACTGGTAATGAACAGCTGGCACCGTAGTACATCTCCAGCGTTAGAAGCTATGGAAAACAATAAATGATAATAATAATAATAATGACGATGATGATGACTATCATCGTTACTGAACTATCATCTCTTCGACCCCATGAAAGAGGGTTTGAGAGGCAAACATTATTCCAGTATGCTTCGCTTGGTGTGCAATGTCAGTGTGCATGTACGACAGGGTGTAAGCATCTTGAGAGAAAAGTTGAGTATAGGAAGCATCAGATGTGTGCAAGAGAGACGACTGTGTTGGTATGACCATGTGATGCGCATGGACGAGGACAACTGTGTAAAGTAATGCCAATCTCTAACTTTGGAGGGAACTATAGTAGAGGTAGTCCCAAGTAGACATGGCATGAGATGCAAAAGCCTGTTCTTCGAATTTGGGTCTCACACATGCAATGACGATGCAATAACTAAGACCTTGGCCTTATATCGTGCTTGAGAAAAAGACTCGTCAAGTGAAGTAAAATCGCAGTTGTAGTAGTTATTGGTGTCACCTAAATGGCGCCCATTACACTCCAGGAGTGGTTGGCGTTAGGAAGAGCATCCAGCCGTAGAAATCTTGTCAAATCAAACTGTAGTCTGGTGCACCCTTCCAGTTTGCCAGCCCTGGCCAAACCGTCCACCTCATGCCAGCATGGACAATGGACATTAAATGATGATGATGATGTTGATGACGATACAAAAAGGTCCAACTTACACAGAATACAAATGATGTAATGAATTAAAGACTTTGAAGAAAAGTATTACAAATTCAACAGCTGTTTCTGGAGGTCTAGTGGTCCAAAATAATGTTTGTAGATTAATTCCATTGTAGGATGAGACGAGCCACCATCTTCAGAGAAGAGATCTTACATTTGAGGTGTTAAATGAAAGACTGTAAGATCTCTTCCGGAAGACGGAGGCTCTTCTCATCCTATGATGAAGTCAATCTACAAACATTATTTTGGACCACCGAACCCCCAGAAATGGCTATTGGATTTGTAATACTTTTCTTCAACCCCTTTAATTCTGTATATCGTTTGTATTCTGTGTAAGTCAGGCCTTTTAGTATGTAAACATACATATTTTTTTGTATTTCATGTATTTAATATACTTCATACATTGACCTATCTAACTTGCTTATTCCTACATTTATACACACATAGGCATCAACATATACACACATGCATGCACACGCATATATATACACATACAAACACATTCATACATACATGCATGTGCATGCTCAAACAGATGGATAGGTATACATAAATATGTACACAAACAGTCCTACATTTATATATTTATTTAGAATATAGAGATATAAGCCAAATAATATAGTATAAAGAAAGATACATAAGACAGTAGACTAATACCACAGAGGAGGCCATACACCAGATTATTATATATTTCACTATTTATTGGATAGAGAGGTTGAAAACAAATATAATAATAATGCTTAACCTGGAGGCTGATAACATAATGTAACATATCATTCAAATACTATGTAAAGATTTAAATGAGACTGGTATGTTACAGAATATGAATAGATAAAAACTAAGAAGTATTAAGCCTATTAGTTAACTTGTTTAAAATATTAAAATATTTCTAGTATAATGCATGCATTTCACCTAAATTTCATTAGACTCATTAAGGATTACTTGAACATTTAAATGCTTCCCATAATTCAGCACAGCAAATTCTGCATCTATACCAGGTAATTTGGACTATATTTTTTGTGTTTTAATTCCCAATCTTTTTCCGTGAGTGATGTAATCTTAGTCTTATTACAATTATAGAAAGTATAAGAATTATTATAAAATCTCTGCTTGAACTTTCAAGAAGTGGAACCGATATAGGTAAAAGTGTTTAGGTTAGTTATTACATCACATTTGTTGATAATATTTTTGGTGAGCATAAATTATTTAGAGGGGATAAAAGTTTGTTTTCAAAATACTTAATTTCGGAGATTGATGGTCAATAGTGCTTCTAGTGTTGTTCAAGGACCGCTGAGAGTGATAACCATTGTTAGATCTGATAGAATTAATCAAATTATCTGGGGTTTCATAGGAGACAGTGGGGTTATCATTATCAGAAACAACACTACCATTGCAATGGTGGAAGTTAAAACAATTGCCATGATCACAAATAACTGTATAATCTTCATTTAACAAGAATCGATACAAATGTTATTCAGGCTGGTTGTGCCATTATCAGTGTTAAGTTTTATTTTTCAGAACCACCTCTAACACTGTTGCAGCTACTAAGGTGGCTAGTGCTGCTACATATGGAGGTAATGCATTTAGAGTTTGAAGTAGTTGGCTGACAAACAGCATCGTCACTGCTAATGTTGGCCACTTGACTATCAAAGTCAGCACTGTTAAAGTGGGATACGACAGGATTGTTGCTACTAATCTCATGACAATGTTAGAGTTGCAATTATTATCATTATTATTGTTGTTGGTACAATCACCACCATTGTTCCTATATTATTATTATTATTATTATTATTATTATTATTATTATTATTATTATTATTATTATTATTATTATTATTATTATTATTATTATTCGGCACCATCCTAAAGGAATATGAGTCAGTTGTAGAGGCGAAAATCAACATCGATAAATTGGTGGCTTTGCAGTTGGGCTCTTGGAGAGGCTGAACGATGCCATTGGACGGCGTCGTCGGTTGATAAGAAATGGGACGAGGTAATAAACGAGGTGGCTAGTCTTATCCAGAAATGGGCTGAGAGAAAGCTGTCACTGAAAGGTCAGGCAGAGGTGGCAAATGCTTACATCGCCTGACCGCCGTGCCTTGCCCCGGTTAGTGCTTGACCAGGTTGGAGCGTTTCTTATTTAAATTCTTGTGTAAGGGACATGTTTCAAATGGTCAGGCGGTCAGCAACCTCTGAGTGGTGGATTAGGTATGTCGTGGCTCCTAATGCACAGACATACCATTAGGTTACACAACATGCAGTGATTTCTGGACGATGAGTGTGTGTGGGTTCCGTTTGTGAGGGTATTCTTTTCGCAGCTCATCTCTTTAACGGAGCTAGTCCTGGGTGAAGAAAGGACCGAGACTAGGTGCCTGGCACTTTGAATGTCGTCAGGTGCTCACAGCCATCAACCAGTCAGGTAATGGGTTCATTAGAATTTCTGTTTTAGAAATTTATAGAGGATTAGTGGCGGATACGTGCGACAAAGTTCTCGGAGAGACTCTGGGCACTGACGAGAACGAACTGACTAGACTGTTCCGGAGGACTTTCCGGTCAGGAAATATCATGGATAATTTCCAGATATCCTTGGCCTGGAAGTGCTACCAGGGGTGCTCTGCATCTGTGAGACCCAAATTCGAAGAACATGCTTTTGCACCTCATCCCATGTTTACCTGGGACTACCTCTACTATAGTTCCCTCCAAAGTTAGAGATCGGCATTACTTTACACAGCAGTCCTCATCCATGCGCATCATATGGCCACACCAGCACAGTCATCTCTCTTGCACACATCTGATGCCTGCTATGCCCAACTTTTCTCTCAAGATGCTTACACCCTGTTGTATATGCACACTGACATTACACATCCAGCGAAGCATACTGGAATAATGTTTGCCTCTCAAACCCTCTTTCATGGGGTCGAAGAGATGATAGTCCAGTGACGAGGAAGTGAAAACTGTATTGAAGAAGTGGCTCAAAGAACAATCAACAGAATTTTATGGGGGCGGGGATACATGCTCACATTCGAAAGTGGAACATTGCTATTGAGTGAAACGGCAACTATGTTGGGAAGTACGGATGTGATCCACAGAGGACCAGCTTCATTTTGATATTCCTGTGTTTGTAAGTATACCTGTCCTAAATAAAATGGCATTACTTTTTGACTCACCCTCAAAGGTAGGACACTTCTCACTTTTTCTTCTGTCTGTCTCTCTCTCTCTTTTACTTCCGTATACTTTATATATATAAGACAAGGTAGAAAATACTAAAATA
Source organism: Octopus bimaculoides (assembly GCF_046866305.1). Taxonomy (NCBI): domain Eukaryota; kingdom Metazoa; phylum Mollusca; class Cephalopoda; order Octopoda; family Octopodidae; genus Octopus; species Octopus bimaculoides. The sequence continues at coordinate 33,083,548 of NC_142939.1, forward strand.
ATTTTATCTATGAAGAGCATTTTAGTACCAATTTCAGTCATTTTGACTTTTTCAACTTAGAAGAAAGTAAGAAAAACTATTGAATTGTGGAAAAATTAAATGAAATGAAATGATTTTTAAAAAATATTTTCATAGTCTTGAAATGCCATTTTACTTTAAGAAAGGTATAACTCCCAACACAGGAACATGTATCATACATCAAAATGAAGCTGGCCTTCTGTGGATCACATCCCTACTTCTCAACATAGTCATCACTTTTTTCAATAGCAATGTTCCACCTTAGAATGAGAGCACGTATCCCTGCCCTGTAAAATTCTGTTGACAGTTCTTTCAGCTACTTCTTCACTACAGTTTTCACTTCCTCGTCATAGTGTACATGGGTGCCATGGAATTGGTTCCCGAAACGAGGAGGGAACAAGGCTGCTGGAGTTCCGTGATGTGAATAACTTATTGATCAGCAGCATCAACTTTAGGAAGTCAGTCACCTGTAACCTACCAATCAGGTGACTGTCCTAGCCAAATCGATTACATTCTCATCATACAACGGGATATATGGCTGCTCCTAATCACAATGATCCTCCCTGTTGAAGAATGTACACCCTAGCATAGACTAGTCATTAGTGACTTTCGACTCCATGCCATAAGGATGCCAAATAGCGGACCAATTTGAAAAAGAAAGATTTGGAAGCTTAAGGAGCCTTCATATGGCCAGAGATTTAGGAACATCCTAATTGAGAAATTTGAGGAGAGGGAGGAGGAAATCTACGGGTGATGCAAAGTCCCAACCAGACCTACAGTGACGTGGTGGAGGAACAATGCTGTAGACAAGGCCATTAGAGCAAAGAAACAGGCCTAGAAGGCCTCGGAGGGTGGGGGTAGGAGGGAAATGTATCAGATAGCCAGAAGGGAAGCTAAGAGACACATATACGAGGTCTGATCAATAAGTATCCGGACTGCTGCCATAATAACAAAGCTATAACATGCAGAGTAAAGCTTCTTGGCACAAAGTGACCTTGAACAATGTTGTACATTTGTACTGAGTTTTAATGTTCTAGCTCACTTTTGCTGTTTATAGCAGTGCTTGGTAAGCATGTGCGTTGCGTGTGATTGTCGCTAATCAGAGAACGTAATAATCAGAGAATGTAATTTGATATAATCACGAAATGTTCTTCTCTCTGTCATATTTCTCTCTTTCTCGCTTTCTCTCGCTCTCTCTCTCTCTCTCTCTCTCTCTCTCTCTCTCTCTCTCTTTCTCTCTCTCTCTCTCTCTCTCTCTCTCTCTCTCTCTCTCTGTCTCTCTCTCTGTTTTATGCTTGCCTTTCTCTCACCCTTTCCTCTGTATATGCATATTTCTCATGCATGTTGCTCTCACCATCCATCTCTCTCTCTCTCTCTCTCTCTCTCTCTCTCTCTCTCTCTCTCTCTCTCTCTCTCTCTCTCTCTCTCTCTCTTGATATGACATGTAATTGTTTTCATGTTGTTTAAAACTTCCTTGCTATAATGTTTGCTTTCATTTTGTGATAGACAGCTATCATGCAGAAAATGCTAGCTTCCAAATTTTGTTTTCTGATTCAGTAGCAATCGTCAAACTTCACCATTAACATTTAAAAAGAAAATTTCTGGAATAAATGAATCACAAAATCAGATTCAACTTAAAAATTACAGCAATATACTAAATTTGAAAAGTTTCACTTAATTTTAACAATTCAAAATTTGTAACAGCAGTAAAAAAGATCTCCCTCTCTCTCTCTCTCTCTCTTTCTCCAACCATAGGATGCATCGATTAGACAAATGCACAAGAGCCTCTGGAGACAATGTCCCATTCCTATTGAAATGACTACAATTTCCAGTGAATCTTAGTTTTGCCATGACCACCAACATATTGCAATGGTAAACATTTTCAGTTGGCAATTTACCTCTACAAGAGCCCTGCTTCACCCATGGTCAGCTTTACATTGGATGTTCAAGAATAGGAAGTATGAAACATCTTTATGCTTATGCACAAAAGGAAAAAACAAAACCTTTGCTTATTGAGACACTATAAATTGCCCCAAATAATGCAAAAGTCCATCCTGGTCAAGAGACCTATCTATTGGAGGATACATGGTCTGAGAAGGGAACAAATAAAATTGAAATAAAGTCATCCTATTGTGAAATTTTTCTGGCATTGATGGACTATTCAGCTAGTGTATACATGTGTGTGTGTGTGTACATAAGTATGTATGAATATGTACATGCATGAAACGGCAACGACAATTTTATGACCTTCTGTTGCCCTGAAGTTTGCTTTTTTTATTTCATTTAACTGACAAAATATCTTCTTGGCTTTACTGACCTTAGGACATCACTTGGTAGTGTCTGTGCTTTTTGTACATCCTCATAGCCAGTTTGGGTTATAAGCTAATTAAGATAACTACTTCGAAATATTAGATTCATTTTATATCTTTGCTTTTCACTTTCCTGATATAGCTACTACTCCTAATTTCTCTATAAATTTGAATGTTGTTTTTTAAAATAACACTTATCCAAAACTAAGTTTTTATCTCACCAGTTTATTCAAAAGTTTACCTAAAGACGGTGGATAATGTTATGATGACATCTATGAATACATCAATTAAATTTGACCGGATTTGTTGTCATTTTTTGAAACCTCATTTGCATCCCTTTTTTATACCGACACCACACCTGAGTCCGATCTACAGTTTAAATTGGATTTGGTAATTATGTATCTACAATATCTTACCAAAACATGTTACCTTCATGATTGTTTTACCTCACTGTGAATCTTGTACCAAGCCCTTTGTGACATTCTGCATATCGATGTGCCACAGGCACGAAGGCCAATCAGGAGGTACTGGCAACAGCCACGCTCGAAATGGTGTATTTTACGTGCCACCTGCACAGGAGCCAGTCCAGCGGTACTGGCAACGAACTCGCTTGAATGTCTTTTCACGTGCCACTGGCACAAGTGCTAGGGAGGTGACGTTGGTAACGATCATCCTCAAATGGTGCTATTTACATGCCACCGGCACGGAACTCAGACAGCTGGTGCTCTGGCAACGATCACGCTCGGACGGTGCTCTTAGTGATCTACTGGTACAAGTGCCATCACGATTTCGCTTTTGCTTGGCCCAACAGGTCTTCGCAAGCCAAGTTTAGTGTTCAATGAAGAGACGTTGGCATGGGTGCCAGTTTACAAATTTTAGTTCGATTTCGATTTCACTTGCCTCAACACGTTTTTGCAAGCAGAGTTTAGTGTCCAATGAAGGAATGTATATATATATATATATATATATATATATATATATATATATATATATATATATATATATATATATATATATATATATATATATATATATATATATATATATATATATATATATAATATATATATATATATATATATATATATATATATATATATATATATATATATATATATATATATGATTTATGTATTTTTACATTTATATCTATATTAATTATATTATCCTAATTTTTAACAACAAATATCTGCAGTATGTGAAAATATTACTGTATGTTTATTTATACATTTCTGAGCAGTTGATGTAAACCATCTTAATTTGATAAAAACTGAGCTTGTTTTTTGTGTAGTAATTCTCATTTCTCAGTGCTTATTTTGACATAGATTCTCAGTAATGAGTCGTTTATAATTATTGATGTTGTTGTTTAGCCCCAGGCTAAACCCTGATCCAATAGTCTTATTATCAAAACCATTCCAGCAATGACTATCTTGTGTTTTTAGCTTGAACAGCTTTTCTTTATGGCTACACGTGATTTGATTGCTATTTCTAGCAAGTAGAATAACTACATAAGCACTTTCTCAGTCTATTTACAAAGTTTGTAATTAGATTAACTTTGCCTTTTACCTTGTTTATTGTGTGACAGTCTTTTGATGCAACTTTTACATCTACCTCGTTAAATATTGATTTCTATTCCAGGCACAAGGCCGTATAGTTTGAAGTAGAGAAATTACCAATAATATTGATCCTAGTATTTCATTAGTAAATTTTATTGACCCTGCTAAGATGAAAGATAAAGTCAATACACTGTGGGATTTGAACTTAGAACACAGAGATGTAACTAAATGCCTCAATAAATATATTGATAATAGATTTTCTCCTTTCCTTCAATTTATATACAGGAAAAACTGTAAAGTGTCCCTTTAACTATACTATACAAACGCAAATATTCTTATGTGGCTACCCTACATAATCTGTTATTTGTAAAAAATGATAGTCTATCAATGCACACTTATAATCATGCATAAAAACAATTAGCTAAAAATAAAACTACAAATTATCTATACATATATACACACATGCATATATATATATATATATATATATATATATATATATATATATACACACATATATATATAAGTCAGTAAATAGTGGGGTTGTGTTAATCGTACGTGGAGAAATAATAGGAAAATGAAAAAAAACGCAGAATGCTAAACTATGCTTCCAGTTTAGCATTCTGCCTTTTTTTTCATTTTCCTATTTATATATATATATATATAAAAAGAGAAAAACAGACAGACACAGATATAGCACCAAATGTAATGTCATATGTATTGCTGAGTTGTTTCAATTTGATTCTGTTTTATCAGAGTTAAGGTAGATTTGGATACTTATCATTTTTACTAATGTACCAAAGAAGCCTGTCACATTGTTGTTTAATATACTAGAGACTGGCTAATTTTCTTAAAACTCAATCCCATTAGAAAGAAATGATACAACTAATTCCCTTTCCTGTATATGATAAACCAAGAGCATGGGAATCAATAAAGTAGTAAGGGTTCCCTATTCCTTGGGGCAACTGCAGTTATAGTCACCTAACATTAATCAATAGAAATGATTGAACACAAGAAATTTTACGCTCCTTTCACACTTGTGCAAAGTGTGAGTAACTTTTTGCCCCTTTTGCCATACCTTGAATAGAAATAATGATAAACTGACTTAATCAACATGATTATAATCATCAAAATTTTAGTGGTTATATTTCATTAATCTTATTTGTTTTAGAATTGGACTATAGCCATGCTGGGGAACCATCTTCAATGGTTTTAGTCAATCATAAAATCCCAGTAATTCTTTCACTGTTTGGTGTTATATATTGGCATAGGTGGGATAGATCTCCTATATCTGTATTTAATATAGCTCATCACACAATCTAGCCATGTTACTTAATCATATATTTTACTTCTCTGTCTATTTTCCCCTAAGAACAAAGACCAATTTTTCTACCCAACAATCATCATTCATTTTGCATCATTGCCACGCCTGTATGTTACATAGAATCATTCCTTTAATTTCCAACGGTTATTTTAGTCTTCAAAGACTTTCATACAGGCTACTGTTACACTTCTACTATACCATAGCTATCTCATTTCATAAAAGCTTACAGTATAAATGCTGCATTACGCTTAAATATCCTGTCTTATAAGTGCTTTGTACAGTTTTCCTGTGCACACAAAGATAAACTTTGTTACCAACTGACGAAACTACTTCCTAAATTTCTATCCTTTCAGCTTGGTAACAGAAATTATTTACCAGATCTATTGAACCATAGGAAATGATTGGGAACTTCATCTCACTGTATCTCTTACTGTTTAACCTTTTCTGTGAATCTATCGCATCTGATGTCCTTGTACTCTGTATGTTTGTCACAGACACTGCTATGTCCATTGCTTTTACTAAGTGCACAGAGTTATATTTCTGCTTACTTCTTTCTAGCACTTCAATTTTATAAAAACTGTAATTAACTCTTTGGTTTTTGCTATGTTGACATTTGGGCATTCTTTTTCAGTTTTTATATAATAACCAAATGCAAAACTTTTCAAAGAAAATCAGATCTGATCTCTGTTGCTAAACAGCTACAAAATCTAAAATGATTTGAAATGGAAGCCACAGTTCACTGACAGTTAACTTCATTTTATTAAACTCACCCTTGAACCATTTCTAAGTATTCTCTTAAAATGCCCCTTGACCACATGTGCATGCCTTATATACAAGGGTGGGCTGAAAAGTTCGTAGGTTGACTGTGAAGGAGCGATGTGAAATTTTGCATGCATTAACTTCACTTTTTCTTACTGAGAACTGCATTGTTTTTTTTTTTTCAGGTAAACTGACATCTGTTGAAGGGACACCTCAAAAGTAACTATTAGCAACTTCTTTTGAAAATAGGCAGAATTTGGCACTGTTGTGTTAAGCACCCGCAGAGAAAGAGTTTAATCCCCAGGAACATTCACACTGACATGGTTGCTACTTTAGGGGATGATGCTCCAGTTTCATCAACAGTGCAAAAGTGGACAACTGACTTTAAGAGGGCACAGAAGAGTTTTGCAGTTGACCAAATGTCTGGAAGTCCTGCAAATGCCACTACCGAGGAAAACATTGATCATTGACCATGTTCATCACATGGTGATGGGCGACAAGTGATAGACCATAAATCAAATAGCCAAAGCTATTAATATATCCCTTGAGAGAGTTGAGAATATTCTATGCAATGAACTTAGCATGACAAAGGTTTTTGCTCCATGGATGCCACATCTTCTGACATGTCTTCTGATCAAAAGGACACCAGGTGGATCACATCATGAGAAAATCTGACATTGTTTGAGGTAAATGCAGCTGGTTTTCTTGAACATTCCTGAACTCAGCATGAGTGTTTGCTTCATCGCTTTGAGTCAGACACTAAGAGACAATCCACATAGTGGAGACAGCCCTCTTTGCCTACTCCAAAGAAGGCCAAACTCATTTCATCTGCAGAGAAGTTGATGGCTTCAGATATTTTGGGATGCAAAAGGCATTGTGTTTATTGACTATCTTTGAAAGGGACACCATCAATGGAGAGTACTATGCCAACTTGCTGAGGCACTTACAAAAGGCTATCAAGACAAAATGCCCTGGAAAACTGATGTAAGGCATCTTGTTTCATGAGGACAATGCTACAGCACACAAGTACATGGTTTCAATGGCTTCTGTGCATGATTGTGGCTCTGAACTGATTGACCACCCTCTGTATTCTCCTGAGTTAGCCCCATCTGTCATCTGTTCTCCAACATGAAAAAACACTTGGCTGAGAAGCAGTAAATACAGTGATGATGATGTCACATCAGCTGGTGAAATCCTTTTTGCCCAATGGTAGTGATAATAATAGTGGTAGTAATAAATGATGATGATGATAGGAATGATTGTGGTGGTTGTACCAACAACAATGATAATGATAACAATTGCAAACTTAACATTGAATGCCATGGGAATAGTAGTAACTATCGTGTCCTATGCCATTGTAATTGTATTAACTCTGGCAGTCATGATATTGTCTGTCAGCGACTACTTCACCGATGGAAGAAGTGTGTAGACTGTAAGGGTGACTATCTTGAAAAATAAACTTCATTTGGTCACATTTCATGGGAGTATCTTGGTCAGCCTATGAACTTTTCAGCTGGCCCTTGTAGTTCTTTAATATGTATATTTAATTTTAACTAGGCATATGCAAATATCAGATTATCAGAACATTATAAACTTATAACATCAGCTAAGCTACAGAAATTTATTTATCCATAGATTATGGGTTTTATTTATCTACATCAGCATGGTAGTCTAGAGAGCAATTTTTGAATAAAAACATACAAAATTAAAACATAACATTTCAAAGCCCCCATAGTGAAGAATATAAAGTGTCATCAATCTTTCAGACAATTTGTTCTTTGCCAAGATGGATAGGTAAAAAAGGAAGAAAAACAAATTTGTTAGGAAAAAAAATGTGTACTATTAAACTTGCATAGTAAATAATGGTAGAATAGAAGAGGGCAAATGTATGTGGTTTCTAGCAAATGATAGTGTGTTGAACAGTAAGTTAATATCAGTCAAATACTAAAAGACTTAGATGAATGATTTGGTTCGTATATAATAGTGGAGAAAGTAGTAAATAGTAGTGATTCATGCAATATTGATGGAATAGCGTTTATGTGTGAGTTGTTTGATAATGACATAAAAGCATGCATGTATGAGTTGGTGTGTGTGTGTGTGTGTGACAGAGAGAAGTGTCGGGAGAGACAAATTGCTTTCATGTAACAAGGCATCGTATGTGTATGGGATGTAAGAGAGATATGTGAATGTGCAAGCATGGAGGTTTATCAGTGCTTATAGGAGTGGGATGCATGCGGTAGTAGAAAGCTAATCAGTAATTTACACCTTCAGGATCAGCTGTCCCGAAGCAAAATGTTTAATCAAAAGCCTTTGTGGATCCATATTCTAACTCAAACAAATTTTATCTCAGTTTCTTTCTTTTCAAAATAGATTGTTCATTGTTTAAGAAATAAACTAAAAAATATTTCATGTGTCAAAATATTACATTCCTAAATATCATCTCATAATAATAAGTTCATGGTGCAGATAGTTGATTACTAAAGAGGAAGAAATATATTTTTAGGGAAAACTGGAACCTAAAAATAAATTATGGCTATGCTTGACATTAAACAATAAAATTTAGTCTTCTCAGTTTCACTTATTTCCCTAACATCCCTGTGAAAACATATGAATGAAAGCATGATAAGCTATTGTTCATGCTGAAATGGCTACTTACCTGACGAAGAGTGGATAAAATGCCTATCAAAATGCTTAGTAGTATTTCACCCATTTTTATGTCCTGAGTTTAAATTCCACTGAGATTGACTTTGCTTTCATGCTCTTGGGATCGATAAAATAAGTACCAGTTGAGTACTAGCTGTGTAACAGATTTAGCCATCTCCCAAACTTACTGGACTTGTACCAAAATTTGAAACCAATATTTAATGATATCATAAAAATGTTTTTGTAATGAAAAATTCATTCTAAAGAATTAAGTGCACATATAATTCTATAGAGGGTAGTGATAGAATCTGAGGCAACTAGTGATGATTGATCTACAGAATGAAAATATAAGTATATTAATGTTGCAGATTGGAATAAATTATTGTCCTAAGAGAACACATGCCATACTATTTCATTTGCTAACTAAACACCATACCACATAATACAAGAAATGTCATTCCAAGGAAACATAGGGCAGAAATTACAGGTGTTTAATTAACTCTCATTATAGTGATGCCTTTGAAAGGCTCAAAATTCATGAGTCAGCTGACAAGAAACATTGCCACTAAAATCAAGCTAAGCTTTTATAAATGTGCAACTTAACAGCACTTTTAAACTATTTTGAGACGTAAATTACATATCATTACATCAAAGACTTGGAAAGATTCCATTAAACTTGCCATAGGAGGATCATAACTATCAAATGTTACCCTCTAGCAAAAGTCACAACAGTTCTTCAGCAAGCCAATATATCCTGTATTGAGATGCTCCTTATATACAATCGGATATGTTGGGATGGGCATCTTACTAGAGTGAAGAATGACTGGTTATCTAAATTGTTGTTTTATAAGGAGTTGCAATGTGGTAAAAGTCTAAGGCATAAACCTAACAAACATTTTTAGGGTATCATCAAAAACAACCTTAATGTTCTTAGAGTGGGTGTAGAAGACTGAGAACTGATGACAGAAAGCTGATTTACAATGATTGCAAAAGCATTTGAAACACAGAGAACTCATCATGAAATGAGTACTTCACTTGACATTAATTCCATATGTATATTTCAAGTTGAATGTTTGCAACAATTACAGTAGAGTCTGTCTAAAGACAGACTTGCAAGATCTCATGAAAGATCTCATGAAAGCATTTACTAATTGAAGAGATGGTCTTCTGTAAAGAAGTAGCAGACAACATATATAAATTTATGTGAGTGTGTGTATGTATGCATGTGTGTGTGTGCATATGTGTGTGTGTGTGTGTGTGTGATTATATCTCCCAAGTGTATCTAAGATACAATATTATTATGGGATCAAACTCAAGAATTCATCATTGCAAAGCAATCTTGACCATGCCTTCGTCCATCCATGCATAAATGCATATATGCAGGGGAGAGAGTTACAATGTATGTTGTGTTGTGTGTATATATGTATATATATATAAGTATGTGTGTGTGCACATACTTATACACTCACGGACACATACACACCTCTAGATATAATTATATGCATGTAATACATACATGTGTGTAGTGTGTATGTGTGTGTGTTGTGTGTGTGCATTTGTGTAGGTGTGTGTATATCCTCAACATCATCTTTATTCGACACGCATGTTCCATGCTAGCACGGGTTGAATGATTTGACATGAATTAGAATAGTCAAGGGACTGCATCTGCTTTGGCATCATTCCTATTGCTGATTAGATCTCCAAACCATTTTATGGTGTGAAGTAGGTTCTTTTTTCATGCTACCTGCACTATCGAGGTCACTATGTAGCTTGCAAGTCAACAAAGACAGAGAAGGAGGACACTGCATCCATGTGTTAAATGTGGGTTAAGGTGTGAGGGAAAAGGCTGGGATAGAGGTTGGTTACTCACATTTAGGAGGGAGTGTGAGAATGAATTAAAGTTGTCTCCAAGTGATAGATGATTGTCATAAGGTGTCCAGGGAGCACCTCACATAGCAGCATCAGTAGTGGGAGAGTGAAGTGGGAGGGGATTGCAAGAGTGGAATAGGGAGATTAAACAGGTGTAATGCATGAAGAGAGATGATTTGTGGTCTGGAGAGTGAGGGATAAGATCTATAACATGTGGGTGTGTATCACAATATTGATGAATAAAGAATATATGTATGTATGTATACACACACACTAATGATCTGCAACTGTAATTAAAAAAACCAGCCTTGTCATACATTAATTCTATGTTGAAAACAAGTGTCCATGGTATACCTATAATCAAAGCCAACAAATTCATTTACTTGTGTGTGTGTGTCTCAAGATATACATATATATTTATGTTATGTGTGTATGCATGTATACATACATACGCATATACACCTACATGCTCTTTCTTTTTCTCACACACATGAGGTGGGGGAGCAAAATGTTTGTATCTTTGCTTATGTACAAACGTATATTTGCTTATCTACAAACATATGCAAAGTGATGGAGTATAATTGTATGAAATATATTAGAGAAACCAAGCCTATATGTAACATCACAATCTCCGATAAACAGCGGAAAACAAAAGCAAAAGGAAATCTAACAAAAACTTTCAAAAAACTTTAAAATATAATTTTATGACCCTCTTATTTTTGTTTTGTTTTTCTTTCTTTATTTTGTAGCTAGCAATTAACTAAGAATTACATCAGAAATAATCCACATCTATATTTGCATGAGATTGTAAATCAAAACAAATTTTGATTCAACAATAGATTCTAGAAATTTAATTTTATTGGAAATATTACAAACAATTCTTTAATATTCAGAAAAAAATGGAATTTCGATAGGAATCTTTAAGAGATATCAGGTGAGAATGAATAGCTTGTATTAATTATACAGAGCAATAAAAACTGGTTTATACTAGAACATTTATTTTTATCTAATAATATTTAAATTTATTTGAAGAAAAATATTAACATGAAATATTAAAATAAATTTTAGTTCTGTTATTTACACAGCATAGTGGTGTTTGACATCATGTCTACTTCTATTAAAATGGTTAATACCTAGAAATAGTTTATATCTTTTCGTCTTAATTTATATTTCCTATCAAATTTTTGAGGTGACTCTTCATCATGTAAAGATAATTTATATTTTCTTATTACATTCATATCTAATCTACAGAAGTAGGAACAGGTGTTGTTCTCCTGGGTTAATCAAGAAATAAAAGCATATTAATGACTTGCTACTGTTTTCCAAGGGTCTTTCATGATCACAACTTGGTTTCCACTACTACCATTATCTCTACTACAATCACCACTCCTGCTACAAGTTCTACCCACTAGAGCTGCTATTTCTATCTTTACAAGTCCTAACCACCATTGTATCCACAGCCTCAACACCATCTTCACAAAATTCATTTCATCCACCACCATAATCACCACAATTATTGTGTTTCAAGAACAACCATACCATCATCATAATCACCACCACAACTATTTTCACAACCAGCATCATCATCATGACCATTATTATTATTAATTGTTTACAATGAAGACTTCTGCTAACACATTCCAGTGACTTGTCTACAGACAGGCTATCTCTTCATACTACTGTTTCTACTATAGCTCAATAGCTTTTACTGATCAGCACTCACTAGTCTCAATCATCTCTATATTCCACATTACCCACAACAGATAGTCCGCTTTTCCTATAATGTTGGGGTTTTTTTAATCCTTGCCCATGTATTTTTATTAGTAGCTGTTAGTAATTCTATTAGTAACCATGTCAAACTCATTGGTGAAGGAGAGCTCTCAGGGGCCATAGTCATAACATCTTTTTAAAAACTACAAATGCATCACTTATTTCCTGACCCAAATTACTAGAGCTACATTATCACTTGTACTCTTCTTATAATGATGGAGAGTTGGCAGCTATTTCTACCAAGTTGACTGAACACATAATGACATCCATTTTCCTCTTTCAAGTGAAAGCTAATGCCTGTTGAATGAAGAATGGAGGTATGGCTTATTTTTATGAAGTTCACTTTGCAGTTCCATGGTCTCAGATTTGATACCGTGGTTTGATTTAAGGTATTTTCTTCATATACTGGGTTCACTAAAGATTTGCATTTTGTGAAACAGAAACTGTGTGGAAGACTATTGAAGAGTCTGCTCCAGTTCTTGGTTAGTAGGCTTAATACATTGCCCTTTTTAACATCCTGACCACTGGCTCTTTGGTGGCTTCTGCAGAGTACAAGTTGTTACAAGCATTTGTGGCTTATAGCATTTTGAAGGTAATTTCTTCACTTCATCCCACCAGTCATGAAGACTCTGACAACAGTCATGGTTGTTGGTCTTTGTGTAAGCCATTAAAAACACAAGTAAAACCTGAACCTAAAAGTAGAGAAGTATAAATGTCATGTCACACTGCAATAAATTATAAGCTAAGCAAGTAAGAATCTCCTACGGATTTTCTTTCTTCATATCCTTCAAAATTCTTCTTATTTTAGTAGGTTAGTTAGAGCATGTAGCACCCATAAAATTTTCTGTCCTACTGAAACTGGTAAATGGAAGTGATCTAGCCTAAATGCCAGTAACAAGTAAGGAGACCTTAAACCTAAGTTTTTCTATTAAAACAAGTGAGAAATTAAACCAGAGACAAGGCTATTGCTGCATTATTAATTGATGTGAAAATGTTAGGAATCTATTATATCACCCTCATCACCATTTAACGTCCATTTTCCATGCTCGCATGGATTGAATGGTTTGACAGGAGCTGCAAGCTAGAGGACTGCTCCAAGCTCCACTGTCTATTTGGCATGGTTTTTACACCTGGATCATCATTATCATCATCATCGTTTAACGTCCGCTTTCCATGCTAGCATGGGTTGGACGATTTGACTGAGGACTGGTGAAACCGGATGGCAACACCAGGCTCCAATCTAAATTTGGCAGAGTTTCTACAGCTGGATGTCCTTCCTAATGCCAACCACTCAGAGAGTGTAGTAGGTGCTTTTACGTGTCACCTGCACGAAGGCCAGTCAGGTGATACTGGCAACGATCTCGCTCGAAAATCCTAGGAAAGCCAGTCAGGCGGTACTGGCAACGGCCACGCTCAAAATGGTGCATCTTATGTGCCACGCGCACCCTTCCTAATGCTAACCAATTTACAGAGTGGACCAAGTACTTTTTACATGGCACCAGCACTTATGAGGTCTGCTTTGGCATGGTTTTTACAGTCAAATGCCCTTCCAAGTGCCAACCAATTTACAGTGTGGACTGAATGCTCTTTGCAAGGCACCAACACCAGCAAGGTCTCTTGGAAGACAAAGATCTTTTGAGAAGCAGGTAGTTTTGGAGAAGGTGGCTTTGTGCCAATTGATGAGAGACTAGAGTATGACAGAGGGACAGAAACATGTGTCTTGCTGTTGAGAAGATGAATGGTTACCTCAGTTACAGAGAGTGAGCAAGAATGAAAGAGAGCAAGAATGGAAGAGAGTGAGAGTGAAAGAAATGGTGGTGATGGGCATACTCTCAAGCTACAAGAATAAGAATATAAATTGGTTGCTAAGGGTGCATGAATAGGGAGATCAAGGGAATGAAGAGAGTATGGAAGGAAGTGAAAGCAGTGACTTGTGAAACCTGGATATATAGAGGTGGGGACAATAGAATGGCAATGATACAGTGGTGAGGGCAGTGAGAACAGGATTGGGCTGCAGGAATCGGGAAGGAGAGATAAGCATAGTGTATGATAAAAAGGAAATGTGAGAGAGGAGAAGAGCAAATGTAGTTTAGTTTATTGAGGTAGGGTGAAAAATTTAATGAGACATATGGATGGAAAATAGGACTTGCAGGACTTCTCAAGGACCTCATTTCACCTGACATCTTGGTCCATTGTTATCTCCTCCGTTAGGCCCAATATCCTAAGATTGGTCCTCACTACTTCATCCCGTTTCTTCTTGGACCTCCCTCTTCTACAGATGTCATCTACTTTAAGCAATCAGCACTTCTTTATATAGCCATCTCCATTCATGTGCATCACATGTCCAAACTAACATAGTTTTCTCTCTTGCATCAGATTCTTCTTATATCCAACTTTTTTCTCAGCATCTTTGCACATTTTCATACTTGCACATTGATGTTGCCTATCAATCGGAGCATGATAACTTCATTCCTCTCCAGTCTATGCATGTCCTCTGCATTCAGAGCCCACGTCTCACTACCATGAAGTATAACCATTCATACACAAGCATCATACAATCTGTCTTTCACTCTGAGAGGTAATAACTCTCTGAACTTCTTCCATCCTATTCTTATTCTAGCAACAGTACTTTCACAACATCACCAACTACTGCTAATTTGGATACCAAGGTAACAGAAACTATCTACAACCTCAAAAGAGTTTCCTGGACATTTGAGAGAGTCAAGTTCCCAAGTGTCCTAAATGCTTATTGTTCCTGAGTGGAACAGTTCAATACTTATGACAAAAAGTCAATAAATGGCTGTATTAGCAGACAGCTTTTAAAATGCAAAATAAGTCTACATTCGGATATTGAACCCTTGAAATTACTGATTACAGCAACCAGATTATCTGAAATTTAATGAAATATATCTGGAATATGAAGATAACTTTCTACATCAAACTATCTGTGATTCCACTGCACCTCTTATGTGTCTATAGCATGCAGTAATAGAGTGAAGGGCCTGAAATTCCCAGTAGAATTCTTATTTATCTTCTCATTGTTATCATATTTCTGATACTAGGTGTTGAGCTGGCAGAATTGTTAGTACACTTAGCATTACTTCATCCGTCTTTATGTTCTGAGTTCAAATTCTGCCAAGGTCAACTTTACCTTACATTCTTTTGAGGTGGAGAAAATAATTATCTGAGTACTGAGGTTGACATGATTGATTCAGTCCCTTTCCCAAAGTTGCTGCCTTGTGCCAAAATTTGAAACCATTATATTTCAGTGATGGTGGGGAGGATGAAGGTGAGGAAGAGGTAGATGAAGAGGAGAAGGAAGAAGGGGAAGGACACATGGCTTCTGATCTTTAAAAATAAAACTGACCACAATAGCACAGTATTGACAAGCGAATAGGCAAGTGAGGATTATGCCATATTAACATTAAAAAAAATTGAATAATTTTAAATTCAAGAGGTAAAAAATGATATATTACTAAAAACCAGCTGATGATAATGATGATATATTTTCCGGATGCGTTGAAATATCCAGATTTTTAAATATTTCCTGATTCCTCACATACATACACATACTAATTACAGTCATGCACCATACACAGGCTCCAGCATTTACATACATATGTATATAAACATACACATATGTATTTATTTTCTATTTGCTTTCTTTTGGTTGTCTCTTCATTATCACACTTCTGATAAGTTATCCCTCATTACCATATTCCATTATGCCCACCACCACATTTTTAAACCTCTTTTGCACTATTTCTCCTATAGTTCTATTCCACATGTCCCTTCTATCACACATTCACTTTCAGCTTTAGCTTAATTCTTCACTCTATTTTTCTTGCTTTATATTTATTATCTTCTTTTTGATATTCTTTGAGAAATCCTTCACTTTCTCATTACCATTTCTTAGCCAACTCCATTTTTACCATTCCTTCACTTATGTTCCTGATTTTATCTCCAAGTTATTCTTCCCTCTTAAAAATAGGAAATGGGCAGTAGAAAGGAAATGAAATATTAAGGCAAACAATGTCCCTTATCTCTTCATGAAACAACTTTTTTTTTTTCATATTGTTTTAGTTTCTTCTTTTATTTATATTGGCATCCAATATATTGATATACGTTTCATTGCTAATGCATTTTCTTTTACTTTCCCTTCCTTTAATCTGCTAGTCATATTACTATTGCTTAAATCCCCCAGCATTGACAAATGAATGGAATGCAGATATGAGATTAGAAAAATACATGTATAGAGACAAAGTTTAAAAAACGGTTTCAAAAAAAAAAAATATATGAAAGGAAATAAAAATATACAACAATGCAAAATGTGTCTTAAAACCTTTTTCCTGACTTGAAAATTCTATCTAACTGAACAGAAAGAAAAATATTAAGATGCTTCACAAAACATTTTCCACTTGCTGTATTGTTATATTTTCTCAGAGATGGCTTAGTATGTTGCCTGAAATGGACTTTAGTCAGGCTATGGGAATTCAATTCTCTGCTTAAAAATCTATGAAGCCATTCTTTGCATCTGCAGAAATATACCATAAGATAGCAATAACTTAATGTAAACACTGCAAATACTTTCATTTCTGTGCATGTTGGATGCCTGTGAAGAAAAAATGTTCTACATAATTGGAACATAGAGAGATATCAGTTTTGAATACTGAATGCAAAGAGATTTTCAGGGAATATATCGAACGGAGGCTTGGAAAGAAATTACAGAACAGAGTTCATTATGTATGTATGAATGTGTGCATGTTGGAGGGATGCATGTGTGTGTGGGTGATGTGTATGTGTGTGTGTATGAATGCTTTAGAATAATTATTGACTCTTACTTCAAGCAAGTTATGATTGCTACCAGCTTTCCCACTTCAACATTAGTACAATTGCTGTTGAAAGCAAACATCCTTTAAAAGGATTTGGCCAATTCAAATTCTGCAGAACAATAGATTTCTTAATAATGGTATTGAACTCTGTGGCTTCAATCAATAATGTATGAGTTCAAACCAACATAAAGAATTGAAAAATATTCTAACAGAGGTGAGAATCATTGAACGAAAGTAAACTCCATTTGAGCCGAACCTACAATGCAACTTTCATTCCTGCTAAGTCAAATTTACTTCATTTAGATTGCTAGTGCTATTTGGAATGGCATGGTTATCCAAAGCTCATCTTTCTCTCAGTTTATATAAGACCTTTGTGTTCAGTGCAAAGAAACTAATAATTTAGATATAACCTCATGGAAAACTGCACAAATATGTAAATACTTTTACCAATGCAGTTTGAAGTCATACTCTCATAACATGAGCACTCAGAACTGTATCATAATTCTAACATAAATCGCTATTGACTTAGTTTCAATGAGTGTAGCTACTGTTGGCTTTAAGAACCTCAGATAAATGAATAATTATAATGTCAACTGCCAGTGTCATAGTATATAATTTGCTGTTGGTGTTACACTGCATATTGTTATTGATGTTATACTGTAATCACAAGAGGATAAAATATGTAGTTTTACTGACGTTATTATTAAAAGACAATATGAATATTGTTGCTGGTGTTGCACTGACAACAGTATGTAATGTTACAGGCATCGCAGTGGGCTTACATGTAATTTGTTATTGGTGTTACCTTGCACCTTAGTAATGAACAAAATATATTTTGCTACTGATCTTACATAGCCTCCCACATGAAAATAGTGTGTCTTGTTAACAAGTGATACACTATGTACAAGAAGAATACCAAAGTTATATTGATACTGGCATTTCATGTGTATCACAAGAAGACAATACGTAAGTTGCTACAAGTGTTACAGTGTGAATGGCTAGAAGACAATATGTACCATGTTACTTATATAACACCATATTTCATTAAAGGACAGTATATGTATATATATTGTTACTGGTTTTAAACCATGTTTTACCAGTGTTATGCTATCTATCGCTGATACTCTATTGCATCTCATGAGGATAGATTGTATTTTGCTACTATGTTACAGTGTGTCTAACAAAAGGACAGTATGAATTTTATTACAAGTATTAATCTCTAACTTCTTCAAAGATATAATTGCTATATATTGTACACTGTGTAGTCAATATTTTATCTTAGTATTCATATTCCAATTTTTTTCAGGAAAAGAATATTACTATAAAGTTACATTGTGTATAGTGGAGGCATAATGGTCCAGTGGTTAGGGCAGCGGACTCGCGGTCATAGGATTGCGGTTTCGATTCCCAGATCAGGCGTTGTGAGTGTTTATTGAGTGAAAACACCTAAAGCTCCACAAGGCTCCAGCAGGGGATGGTGGCGAACCTTGCTGTACTCTTCCACCACAACTTTCTCTCACTCTTTCTTCCTGTTTCTGTTGTACCTGTAATTCAAAGGGTCAGCCTTGTCACACTGTGTCATGCTGAATCTCCCCGAGAATTACGTTAAGGTTACACTTGTCTGTGGAATGCTCAGCCACTTGCACATTAATTCCACGAGCAGGCTGTTCCATTGATCGGATCAACTGGAACCCTCGACATTGTAAGCGACGAAGTACCAACAACAACATTGTGTATATCTAGAAGACTGGTCTTCTATTTACTCCTTGCACAGGAAAATCTGGAACTTATTACTGGTGTTATAGTGTGTCATTAGAGGAGACCATCTTGTTTCTAGTATTTAATGTGGTTTGCATATATCTTGTTGCTCACATTACACTTCTATTACTAGAAGGCAACATGTATCTTGTTGCTGATGTTACACTGTGTATCACTAGATACTGTGTGACATGAGTAATCAGCGTAACTAGTAGCAACATACCACTGTCTAAGAAGACAGCAGTATGTTGTGATTGGAACTACATTATGTCTTGCTTCAGGACAGAATGTAATTTATTGTTTTTGATACACTGTCTCACTAGAGAACAATGTGTATTTGTTAGACTGTGCACCATTTTGCTAAGAGAATAAATGTTGTGTAACAGGTTAACCTGAACAGCAGTCATACATAATTCACCGAATCAGTGAAGTAGTAATCAACATTGACACATGAAGAGAGTGGTTGTTTTTTGACTGTGGGATTTTTCCATATTACAAATGTATGAACCTAATGAATGATGTACAATTATCTCTACTCACCTGTTACACCCTGTTTTCATTCATCATTTCTACTGTGCCATATTCCCCAAACCTCTCACTAAGTATTTCATTCGATGAAGTGTGACATATTTTATACAGATAATCAGGAACTGTACAGTGCTGAAGTTGTTTCTATTTCTGGTCATGCAGAGAAAGAAGAACAAATATGATCATGATAGAAATTTGAAGTCTGTATTGGATTTAGTAGAGCCATTGGTAAATATGATACTGATAGTGATTTTGATGCTGCTGAATTAGTCTGCATTGATTGGATGATGATGCTTTAATTAGGCTATCTGATCACACTAGAAGTCTATACTTCTGAAGTAGTACATGTTTTACATGTGATATTTAAATTGTGAGTGAGTGAAACATACATGTGAATGATTAAAATATCTGTGTAGATATCATTTGCATAGAAGCATTGGTTATTAGGAATAACTGAATGCAGGTGAGTAGTGAGAGGAGGAATATGCAAGACATAACTGGGCTCTGTGTTACATTTGAGATAGCAGAATGTGTTTCAGAGACCACACAATCTACATACACTGAGAAAATGTCCGTCATGAAAATTCCTATTTAAGAAATGAAAAATGTATGTTACACTGAAGCAGATAACATGTATGTGGTTCTTGTACCATATTCTGTTGATGGCTGCTATTATGTCAAATGTAATATTGATTTTGCCAAATTTCTCAAAAGTAACTTAGAATAGTTTTCGCGCCACATAAATTTTTCCAGGGAAGGTGGGTGGTCATTTGCACAGAAAAAGACATCTGATGATAAATTTAGTTGTCACTATCAACTCTTTCCTTCAGCTTTGAGACACCAGAACTGAGAAAGCAATAGGCTAGTAAATAGCAAAGCTATAGAGAATGGAAGAGAATAACCCTAAATTTTTCTGCAAACATGCTAAAGAATCAAGCACAGTGTATTACTAAACAAAGCCATTGTTCCAAAGAGATAACACATTAACAATCTATCTCAAAAGGTTAACTGAAATACTGAATAAACAGTTCAAAACTGTTTTTAATTCCTCATATGGACACATTCAAATAAACAAGGCAGATGAGTTTTTGACACCATAGCCCTAATAGGGGAGTGACAACCATCGAATACATCAACTTCAAGAGGAATATATAACATTGGCTCTCAATAGAATGAGCTTAAACCCAGGAACAGAGTCTTGTGCATTTCCAGCAATCCTTCTAAAAGCTTGTAAACTAGATTTAGCCAAAGACTCCAAATGCCTTTTCAAAGCTTCTTTGCCAGTAGAAAATATTTAGAAATTGAAGGAAGGCCTATACATACAAGAGAAGACAGAGCAGATGATAAAAATTACAGGTCTGTATCTCTAAATTCATAAATCAGTAAAAGTTATATGGGAAGAATGGATTAAGAGACAGAAAAATGATCATGTTTTCAGAAATCAATGACTTGCTAATACTCTGAAGGATTTTTGCCTTGGAAGAATTTTATTTACAAAGCATTACGAGTGGGTGCTGAGACATATGTTCTACTGTGTGAACATGAATATTGTACATTTCAACTTTTCAAAGGCCTCCAGTTTGATATTGGTCATAAGAGAATGTGTCAGAATGTGTCTATTGACAGCCAAATTATGTGATCTCAGCACATTTTGAAATGAAGAGAGTAACCAAATTACTTATTAAGAAGTAGAAGTCAGACAATTACATCCAAAGGTACTCTCTGAAAGAGACACCAATGTTCAGAGGAGTCTTAGAGTCATTGTTATGAAAGCTCTATTAAACATGCCATCACTTATACAAACAGCAACTGTCACAAGCTATGCTGATGATACAAAATTATGTCAAGTGATTAAGAATACTGGTTATGCTGCACACCTACAGCAAGACCTTAATGCAGTATACAAATGGGCTGAAGAAAAAAATTCAATTTAAGGTTAGGAAATTTCAAGCTCTTTGCAATCTGCTCACAAACACACCAGAACTAAGATACACATGATGTAGAGGGATTGCAACTCCAGAAATAGTCATTGCTGAGAAATGGTATATCTTTTCATGTACATATTACCAAGACACCAGTGATATGTAAAAAGATGACAAAACGGATCCTGAAATCATTAAGTACAAAAGATTGGGAAACAATGTTGCTTTTGTAAAGAAAAAGGCAAACTCAGCTGTCTAGATTGCTGCTCACAACTATGGTTACCAAACAGTGATAAACTAAGAAGAGATTTTGAAGCAATCCAACAAAGTAACACAAACACAATAAACCTCACTACAACAGCTGAGCTACAGAGAGAGAGTGAAAGTGCCAAGACTCGACTCATTGTTGAGAAGAAAAGAATGAAATGTGATGATTAATACACAGAATATCCTTAAAGGGTTTATGCCAAACTTTGGTACAGAAAACTATAACAATCCCTGAACCAGTCACCACAACATAGTCCTGGAAGTCTCACTCTCTCCATCCAAAGTTAAAACAACATACTGAAAAGGTTTTGCAATACTTTGCCACAGAAATCAAGAATTCTACATTGAATGGATGCAAAAGTATTCAAGAAATGTTTGGATACTCTATAATACAAGGTTCCAGATGAACCAACATCATGGCAAGTAATGCAACTGAAGACAGCAGCTTCATATTTCCTCACACACTAAAAGCTAACTACTGTACCAATTTCATTGGCAGTGCTCTGACATGGTTGTAGACATCGAGGTGGAACTAGTAAAAGAGTCACATATCAGCTTAAGGTCACTTAGTAACAATAGTCCACCAATGTATCAGCATTAGGTCAAACAGATATCGATTTTCTATCATTATAAACTCAACACATAATTTATATTTACTTACTTGAACATTCGTATTGAAAAATAGTGTCTTTTGAGGTCAATTATATTCCATAAGAATTCATTTCCATGTAAACTTTTTTCCCTCAACAGCTTATCGAAGTTAGATATTTGAATTGTCATTTCCCCATGGTTTCTCTATGTCAAAATGTTGTCATACTTATCTCTCTCAGTCTTTTCCCCCCTCCCCCTTTTTAATATTCAATATTAGTGATGTGTTCACTAATTCGTCTTTTGAAGTGTGCTTGAAGAAAATAATCATCTTTCCGTAATAGAAAAGTTTTGATCACTGAAATGGCTGATATTCGTCAAAAAATATATAAAAGAACTATAATGAGAAATGAGTCTTCAATTACATTTACGCAGCAAGTGTTTTGAAAGAGGAAGTAAAATGAAGGTGAGAAAGAAAGAATAACAACAATATCGCAGCTCATTAAAACTTTTCCCTCCACATATGTACAGATTAATGGTTAAGTGGACATTTTTATAGGAAATTTTATGCTATTATTGTTTCAGAACCTAAACCTAAGCAATTTTCGCTGCCATTGAAAAGTGTATAACTTTCCATTCTCTTGGTTTAGAACACTGAATGTTTTGTTTTAAGTTGAATGATACATCATACTTAACTGACTATTATACCTGTTTCATGATTATAATAATTATTATTGTGGATTTACAGCACAAAGACAGGTCTCAGAGCAGCTTCTTGTTTTCTTTAATGTAAATTAGATATGTTGTTGTTTGTTACATTGCTATTGTTACAAGAAGGTTGAAGAGAACTTAATTGTTATATATTTCCTTATTTAGAGGAAAATGTATTGTCTATTGTTATTTGTTTCTGGCACTACTACAGAAATTAATCCAGTATGCTTACAACAGTGGTAAAAAGAAAAAAAACACACTACAAAAAAATGGCAGTAGTCTGTGTCAAAAAACAAAAATAAAATTATATTATACTATGTTAGTGAACTCTCATACAGAAAAAAGGTGTATGGTTGTTGTGGGGTGAAAGAATTCTCTCTCTCTCTCTCTCTCTCTCTCTCTCTCTCTCTCTCTCTCTCTCTTTCTCTTTCTCTCTCTCTCTCTCTCTTTCTCTTTCTCTCTCTCTCTCTCTCTCTCACTCACACACACACACACACACACACACAAAGAGAGCTTCAAAGAATTAGATTCTTCTCACAATATATGAATTCCTCCAATCTGACAAACTTCACAGTGCAATAGTTGTAGTAATTATCATATTTAGAGAAGAATGAGTAAATGGAAATAAATTGAACTTTAGCAACAATGCCAATTCAATAACAACACCTACAGGAACATAATAACAATATTATGAACAAAACTGGCAATATTAATTAAAAACCCGTCAATGGACTCTTACCTATGATAACTTTGGCAAAAGCAATGTGTTATACATGGCATTTATAAAGCCATCAGTCTAATCTGAGAACCAACCACCTAAGATGCTTCCTTGTAAGCTCCATGAGTATCTCATCTTTCAGTCTCCAAGCTTGCCACCATAATTCATCATTACAGCATGCAGTGATAGCACTGTCCAGCCCTCACTTTGTCAACCCTAATGAACCCCAAATTTCAGTTATGTCACAAACATTCTTTCCTTCTATACATAAAAAAGAAGAAACTTATTTCCTCTCACTTATAACAAAACATTAATTGATAGAAGGTTCCAGATGTCACTTCCCTAAAACATTTTGAATGCATGAATTATTAATATTTTCACTAGGAACCTACCTTAAAGATTATTTATCAAGATAGCAGAGACTAATACAATAACCTCTATATCACTGGTGTGGGTGTGGCTGTATGGTAAGAAGTTTGCTTTCCAAACACATGGCTCTGAGTTCAGTCTCACTGCAGAACATCTCGGGAAATTGTCTTCTGCTATAGCCCAGGACCAACCAATGCATTGTGAGTTGGACTGGTAGACAGAAACTGAAAGAAATGGGTTGACTGTACAAATGTATATACGTGTATATGTGTGAATGAGTATGTGTTTGTGCTTGATAACCAGTGTTGGTTTGTTTACATCCTCATAACTTAGTGGTTCCACATGCCTCAAATGATTCTCAGTTTAAATAATTTTTAACAGGAATCTTCTTATGTTTCTCATACATATACAATTTTGTAATTCCTATTAATTAGGAAATGTAATATGTGTGTTAGTGAATAAATAATACCAAAAAATTGTCCAGATTCCTGTTTTATTTTATATATGTATAGATGGAGGTATAGCATATGCACGTCCTTTTCACTTTCTGTTAAAGCCAACTATAAACTTCTAAAAATTTCAATTAAACAGAGGTATTATGAGGAGTGAAGATCATACACAGACTTTACGTTTCCCTCACCAATAGATGACGTATTTGTTTCTGGTCATAGAAGACCAAATACTAACAACGCATTAAATTTAAACTCTCTATAACTCTATGCCAAATACCACACGTACAGGTCCAGGCATAGCTGTGTGATTAAAACGCTCACTTTACTGCTGTATAGGTTTGGGCCTGGTCCCACTGCACAGAAACTTGGACCCATGTGTCCCAGACTGATCAATGCCTTGTGAGTGACTTTGGAGATGGAAACTATGTAAAAGTCTATTGTGTGTGTGTGTGTGTGTGTGTGTATGTACACGTGTATGTGTGTGTGTACATGTATGTATGTGTGTGTGTACACGTGTATATGCCTTTGTGTTTGTTCATCTCCTTACCACTTGACAACTGGTGTTGTTTCTTTTTAAGCTTCTGTATCTTGTAGTTAGTCAAAAAATTTCCGGATAATAGAATAAGTACTGATGTCAAGTTGCTATATGAAACCCTTCAATGTGGTGCCACAACATGAACACAGTCCAATGACTGGAACAAGTACAAGATAGCCATGTAACATAGATCTGCTGCAGTATGGATTGTTGTAGGATATCCAAGCATTCCAGCAAATTTTCATGAGATTCATCAGTAAATAAGATCTTTTTTTATTAGTTGTTTTGTGGTTTCATCTCCAGTGAACAAGTTTTCTCTTAAACAAATAGTTGAGAAATTCAAACATTGTCTACCTGTTTAAATCCTTGTTTAAAAGAACCACAGATCAAAATGATCCTTTGTAGCATGTCATTGCTATAAAGTAATTTCAGCAATCTGTACAAGATTCTTTAATACATGCCTGATTTTATATCAATGTATTAAAAAGGGGTGACACTTTATCCCCTGTTTATTGAAGAATCTATTTTAATGCTGCTCTTGAATAGCATTTACATATTTTGGGGAAGTTGTATATTTCTGCACATTTTTAGTGAAGTATTTTAGGAAATCTAAAACAGAGCTTGCATTAACTTACTTATTGTGATATATTAATATTGGCAGGTAAATGAACTGAGTGGTGTTCAAAATGACATTCATTTTTAGGAGCTAGGATGGTTGGTTGTAATATATACATAAAATACATTTCAGATTATTCGTATATTTTGATATTTTTATCTGGTGTACTCTGAGATCACAAGTTGGCATGAGATCTTATCAGCAGCCAATGGCTATCTTCAATGTAGTAACATCAAATGTCAGCAACAGATAATTTCAAGTGATTATGTGGTAAAGGAGAAAGTGATGGTTGAATCAATAGGGTCTTGGAAACCAGTGCTGAGGTTATTCACATTCTGACATCACTATCACAATTTTACCATAGAAAATGTAGTTTTCAACAGCTTAGTTCGCTAGCAACAATTTGGTTTTCCATGGTGATAAAACCAACCTTTGTTATTCTTTTACTGTGTGGAGTTCAGTTCTGTGTGCATGATTTTTCTGTATGAAGTTCAGTTCTACCCACAAGAAAAATTAACTTCATAACAAATAAACAAATAAAATGCTCAAAAAAACTAGTAGTAATCTACTTTTTCAAAAACCATTCACAAATTAGGTGCAGGAGTGGCTGTGTGGTAAGTAGCTTGCTTACCAACCACATGGTTCCAGGTTCATTCCCACTGCGTGGCACCTTGGGCAAGTGTCTTTTACTAAAGCCTAAGGCTGAGCAAAGCCTTGTGAGTGGATTTGGTAGACAAAAACTGAAAGACGTCCGTCGTATATATATATATATATATATATATATATATGTGTGTGTGTG
>NC_142939.1:33114890-33124890 GCF_046866305.1 Octopus bimaculoides
ATTTCCAAATGCAAGCATAGAGATAAATATTACCTAAAGAGCTTAGCTTTACAACTAGGCTCAGCAGTATACAGTTGTTGCCATCATACCTTGCTAAAACCAAAAACACTCAATGGGGCCAGCTAAGTGTTAAGCCTTCACAGAATGGAGAATAATTAGCAGAATACTTTGCGCCCACACACAGAAACACCAATCATGTACAATGTGGTAAAATTCATTAAGGATTCTAAAGGCAAAAGCAATTTATTTCGAGTTTGGCCTGTGTCAGCAAGAAACTGGGAATTTAAAATCTTAACAGTAATAAATTAATATACACATGTATGCACATGCACACACATATACACACACATTGATACACACATGTGCATATAAATTTATATATATATATAAAGACAGATATAGATGTAAACAATGATGATGATGATGATGTCAGTGATATGCAATTATGTATGTGTGTGCAAGTAAATATGTTATTCTATATAGTTTTTGTTTTCTTGCATTTTCCCCACATATTTTAAGTAAAGGAAATAAACAGTAATAAAGTGGCAATAATCTACTGTCATTGAAAAGAAGTTCCAATCTTGTCATAACCATTATGTTGCACTCATATGTAGTATTCTTATTTGAAGGCATTGCCAAAATAGACTGACGGATAAAGAATATAGCAACAAAAGGAAGTGGTTTATATTCTAGAAATCAAAAATTACTCTTTTAATAATTCTAACATATAATAACTGTATTCCATAACTTAGACATGTAATTACCAAACTTTTTTTTTATGTAGAATGATTTGAAATGTGATGACATCAAAGCAAAACACATTTATTTATATGCACTCAAAATTGTGCTCTCAAAGCACTGTACCCACAATTTACAAAATTAAAAATCTATATAAAACCATATCCAAATAAACTGAATTTTGTAGATTGCTTATACTGGTTTATTTGTAGCTAGAAATAAAACTACTATTAATAGTAGCTACTTAGTATTCAGATGGTTTTTTTTTGTCAACACTTTGGTTATATACTACCTAACTTTCAGATGATAAATTCTCTTATTATGCCACCTTTCTAACTTGTGATGACCAAACCAGCTAGACTGTACTATTTATTATAACTCTTGCTTAAATAATTGAGATTGGTCAATTAAGCATGTAACTTTGTAAAACATTTTAATTATGAATGTACTAATTCAATAGTAAAAACAAATTAATTCTGTTTTGGTCAAAATCTGCTAATATATCATGTGTTATTGGAGTTAGTTACTCTTAGTGCTTGTTTAATGTGTCTGGTCTATATCAGGATAAATATAATAAAGATAAATGTCTTTATTGCAAACAGTATGCAATTATTTGTTGCTGTTTTTTTTTTCTTTATTTTTGATTAATTTATTAATTACTACAGCTAAAACATCAACAAGTATTGATAATATTTAAAAATAACATTTTTATATATCTGTACAAGCATCATATAGATTTTGAATTCAAATACACAGTAGGTATTTCGTTGTGTCTCTAAGCAAGACACTTTATTGTATCTGCTTCCGTTCTTGTATGCATTAAGAATAGGTAGCAATGTATTTGCTTTCAAACCTAAGGGAAACAACTGAAGATTAATTAAATAACCACGAACTACTTCCTTTTTCTTTCTCCTTTTTGTAGCATGGAATTGACAGAAATGTTGGCACTCAACAATGAAGTAGAAATAGGTTAAAAGAAGACTTGCAGACAATAGCCCAACTAAAAGCATAATACAGAAACTCAAAGAGGAAGATGACATTCTGCATGTCCAACATGTAATTGCTTGACTCAGGTTGCTTGATTCATAAATTTCACTCTAAAGTGGTTTGATATATGAAGTGAATCTTCATGTAAAAATTATAAGCAGATATCTGCAGTTTTCAAATCTGTTTCTGAAATCTTAAAGAAATGAATTTAGCAGAAAACAGTAAATTGTGCATAAACTTGCTCTATGAAAATATCCCTGAATTCTTTCTTTACATCAGTAAGCTGAGTTACATAAGTTGATAAGGGATTCAGCACAATGGTGAATAGCTATCATAGTAGGGTTTGAACTTTGTCGCTTATTGCCCAATACCTTAATCTCACAACCACTGACTTTCTTTTAACAAAAAATAAATAAATAAATAAAAATCCACCATAGATGCAGGCATGGCTGTCTAGTAAGAAATTTGCTTCCCAACCACATGGTTCCATATTCAATCCCATTGCATGACACCTTGGGTAAGTCTTCTAGTAATGCCCCATAGCCACCCAAAGCTTTGTGTATGCGTTTGGTTGACAAAAACTGAAAGAAGCCCATCATATGTGCATGTGTGTGTGTATTGTCTCTCACTACCAATTGTTGGTTTGTTTATGTTCCTGTAACTTAGTGGTTTGGCCTAAGAGACTGATTGAATAAGTACCAAGTATCAAAGCTACAAAACAAAAATTACTGAGATCAATTCATTTGACTAAAACCCTTCAAGGCAGTGTTCCAGTGTAGCTACAGTTCAATGAGTGAAACAAATAAAAGAAATCAAAATAAAGACATCTGTGTCAAACATTTGTATAATTCAGGTTAGATTAATTTAGTTTTTAATATTTCAACCCCAAACTATTGTATGCTTCAAAAAAATGTACTGTTTTTTTAATGTATGAAATGATTGTATTCAATGGTAAAATAAGCATAATTTTTCAGTCCTTAAGCAATGAAAGTAAATAAAGAAAATGTAAGGGGAATTAATGATTAACAAAGATGAACTGAGAAGATTGTGTTTCTTGTTATGTATTGATGGGCACCATGTTCTATGGTTTCTTTGTCTGATTGATTGAAAAGCAAAATATTAGAGAAATTTATTTTTATATTGAGCTGATGACGATAATTTCTTTCATTATGTCACATAAGCATAATTATTCATGTATATTTTTATTTGATAACATAAGGTTTGTTTCAGAGTTTTAACAATTTTGTAATTAGAAGCATTGTATTTTCAGAGACACTTGATAAACAAATACAGAATATGCTTCAATCTGTGATACTCAGGTACATATGCAATTGAAATCTTATGGTTAAATGAATTTTTGAAAGATTTTATCACTTGGATGATAAATGGATAACAACACTCTAATTGCTAATAAAATCACACAAGATCATTTTCAGCCTTTCTTTCTAACATTTCAGTTTTCAAATCTTAATAGAACCGACTTTGAACTAACATTTTCTTGGGCTGAAACGTTATGGTTAGTACTAATATTATCTGAATATCTTAACTACTATCTTCCTAACATTTATTAACTTACATCATTTTTTCCTTCAGGCAATCGAGTCAATTACTTGATTTTCATAATTGAATGTATCCATCAATGATCAGTTTCTAGGACACCCAGTATCTCTTATGATCACATAGACTCAGCTACTCCTGATTCATTTATTTTCTGCCTTTCATCACCCATTTTGTGTCTATTCTCATCCTCATCTGCAATAATCATTATACCCAATCCTTCCTTATCGGAATGTTGGCCCTGAGGGATTCCCATCCTCCACATGTTTCCCCAGTGTTAGAGAACTTACAAAGGCTATAACCATGGTCTCATTATTCATGACCAAACCAATAAAAGGATTATTGAAAGAAAAAGATTACCTTCAAGCTCTAAACTAATTAACCATGTGTCGATTTTGCAAAGTTACATCTACTTTCCATAAGATATATCAGTTTGATTAATTTCAGGGAAACTCTAAAGTGCATGGACGTAGTTCCTTCCTCCATCCAAAAGGTAAAGAAAGGAGCATTTGAATCTATAGAAGCAATATTTCAAATTCTAGATTCTTTATCATATTTAGTCTTGTATTTTGCTCTTCTGGATTTTGTTTTTGTTATTGCTTCTCTTAGGATTAATAAAACATAGTGAATATTACTCTAAAGAAAACCCTAGTATGTCATAAACAAAATGATAGCATAAATTATAGTGAGGTCAATTCATTTGACTAAAACCCTTCAAAGCAGTGTTCCAGAGTAGCTACAGTTCAATGAGTGAAACTTCCCCAATACAAAATAGGAAATATACATAGATATCATGCCCCCATACCCACATTTTACACAGGTAAAGTAGAACAGTTGATGGGCTTTTATGCAGATAGAGGTATGTATGTATGTGAGTGTGGGTGTGTGTGTGTGTGTGTGTGTGCATGCTCATGTATGTATGGGTAGGTACATAGGGTATATGAACAGACAACCACATAGGCAAATAGAGACTGAAACACATGACCACATATACATACACATTTGTCCACACATATGAAGATGTGCACCCATACATGCAAACATGGTACATAACAGCAGAGCACACACACGTACACACAAGGAGACAGAGGTACATACCTACATATACACACACGCACATGCATACATAAAAAAAAACACACACACACAAATACAGAATACATACAAACATACATGCAAACACACACATACATGCATATATACATACACACACATACATACATATATACATATGCACACACAGACATACGTACACACACATGCACACATGCACGCATGCATACATACACACACACTGAGACACACGCATGTGCAAAAAAAAAAGAAAAAAAAAGAAAAGCAAAAACAGAACGCAACATGAATAACGGACAGAGTCAAGACTCTTGAAAAGGTTGCAAGATGCAACGAAAATTTTAGGAAAATAAAAATAATAAGTGGAAATTTTAACGGTGAGTGTGTTAAATTTTAAGGCACGAAAAGAAAATGACTCTCCTCAGACACAACAGAAAATAATAGCATATTGCTAACTAGGTAATATTTCATATAAACTGTAAGCAATAAAACTTTTTGGTTCATATCATCTTCCATGTTCAGGTTCAAATCCATCAGAGGTAAAGCTACTTCCATTTTTCTAGGATAGATAAAAATGCATGATGGCAGTGGAGGGGTGAATTCAATCAATATTCTGTATTGCTATGAAACTGGCCAAGTGCCTGGTTAAAGAATTCATTAGTAACCATTTGCTTTGGTTTAGTTCATTGTATTACTTACCCCTTCATTCTCATCTCAATCATATGTCATAAACAGCTTATTTCTCTTATAAACAGACTTAACCTTGTCCAATCAAATATTTTTATTGTTCAAATTGTGGTGGTAATGACTGTGATGGTGGCATTGGTGTTGATGGAAAATGTTCTGGCTTTTTATTTTCGTACTGATCTCAAAGTTCAAAGTTTGTAATATGACCTTTCTTCTTGACATCAAAACTAGAGTTCATCTTTAATTATAATATTATCTTTTAGGGAAAATTCTACAAGTCATCTATGTTTCACTTTCTTCTCTTTATTGTCAGTTTCATTTCTGTTTAGTTTATTTATTCATTTATTCTTCTCAATTGCTCACAGAATCATTATGTCCATAGATTAGTTGACAGTTCCTTCATCCCCTACCTGATTGTAATTGTAACATCTGTAAAGGAAGGGCTAGAGAATGACTGACAGAAACATATTAACAGAGTAAAAGTAGATATTTTTATAAGGTTAAGTTGAAATGTATAATACTTTTCACATAGGCATAGTGACATTTGTATATCATGTCTAGGCAAGAGTCTTAGTTAAACTTAAGCACTCAGAGTGTAAGTAGCATTTCTATAGGAAATAGCATAATGTAAGGTAACTATTAAATTTCTTTCAAAGAAACAAATGGATGATATCAGAGAGAATGAATACCTGTCCTTCAAGTTCCAGTATTTTGTCTTTCAATCTGTTGTTGCAATGGAAAAGATATTTTTTCTGTTTGTGTTCAAATTCCTGAAGACGAAGACAAGGTACAGTGGAAATATGATAATCATATTTATCTTTAATAACCTTATTAGGTTTTTAGATCTTGCTTGGGCCAACTCAAACTTTCAAAATAAAAGTATGAATCAGATTGACCGAAGTTTATCCATTTATTTTTAAACTTGATACAAGGTTGAAAATGACAGCTAAAATGACAGAGCAAAAAATGAAAACATTCCTCATGTATATTCAATGTGATTAAGAAGTTTGATTTATAAGCAAGTAATTCTGGGTCCAAACTCATTGTATGGTACCTGTTGTTGTCGCAGGTTGACCAATAGCTTGTAAGTGAAATTTGCTTGAAAGAAAGTAGATGGAAGCACATTACAAACATCCATATATAGATGGTATCAAAAGGTTCCTGGACTAATTATGTTTAATAAAAAATAACTTATTTACTTCAATTTTAACATCATCTTCTTGAAAATAGTTACCTTGTGCAGCAATACACCAGTTCCAGCATTCCTGCCACTTTTGGAATCCGGCCTGGAAGTTGTTTTCCATAAACGAGTTGAGGACCTTCTGTGATTCACTCTTGATGTTAAAATTCACTCTTGGTGTTAAAATGGCGACTTTTGAGCTGCCGTATCATGTTGGGGAAGAGATGGAAGTCTTCATGTGCTCAATCTGGCAAATAGGGTGGGGGCAGAATTGATATCATGTTCTTTTTAGAGATGTTCTTCCTGCTCAGTGATCAGCAGATGGGGGGGGGGGGGAACTTGACAGAGACTCACTGCATGTTCAATTTAAATGTTAGGATTGCCTGCATAGATCCATATGACACCAACATCAGCAATGTCGTTTATTGGCCTCTGACAATCCTCATGCACAAGCTGAAGAATTTTCTCCATATTTCTGGGGGTTTATGCTCATGGCAGGTCTTTTAGATCACTCATCGTTTTCCAGGGATGTTCTTCTACTTTTGAAGTGCCTGTACCACTCAAAACATTGTGTACAACCCATTGCCTCAATACCATAAGCTTGCCAAAGAATGCTCAATGTCTTTGTAGCAGACTTCCCAAGTTTAACACAAAATTTCATGTTAGTTCTTTGTTCCAACTTCCTGTCCATGACAAAAATTGCAGACAGCAGCATACATGTGATAACAACACAAATTTCACAACTTGTGAAGTAAACCCAGTGATGTCACCCAGCACATTGCCTCATGAAGGTCACTGCAGAACAAATGCAGGACTTTTTTGATACTCCCTTGTATATACTTATATACTTACATACACACACTATGACCTCCATCATCATCATCATCGTTATCATGCTAGTTTAAGTTGGACAGGTTGTCACAGACTGAATTATTTCCTATTGGAAGCTCACATCTCTATGTGAAAATGAGTCAACCTTTCAACTGAAGCTCAAATGTGTTATATGGTTTGGCTTCTATACCTGAATACCCTTCCTATCACCAACCACTTTAAGAGAGTATTTATTGGTTGCATTTTCATGGCAACATCACTAAAGGGGTTAAATATAAGGAACTCAGAATTCTATTTATTCTCTGCTCAATTTTCTAACAACTTTACAGTGCACTAAATACATTCTGTGGCACCAGCAAGAGAGATAGTAACTAACTTGCTTATGTATTACTTTGTGAGAGTGCAAGTTGTCAGAGTTTGTTGTGGCACAGTATAGAAGGGGTGGTGCTCTGTATACAGGACAATGTATAAAATATTCAAAGCTAGGCCATGTAGCCCAAGGAGGGGAAATAAGAGAGGAGTGATGCCAGCAGTGAGATTAGAAGTGAATGAAGGGAACGTGTAAGTCCTGAGGGTATTCAATAACCTAGCATTTGTGGATTAGCTCAGGTAACCAAGGAATGGATCAGAACAGAGGATGTTGATGTGAGAAGTTTCCTGGAGAACTGGATGAAAGTAAGGAATAGAAGTATGTTATTAGCATTAAAATTATTTGAGATGGAATTGGGTAGGGAGTGATTGGAAACAGCAGAGGTGGATACAGGTAAAAGTAAGTGATGGGGTAAGTAGTTGATAAGTGGCAATAGAAGTGGCCTTGATTAATAGTGGAGTGTGCGAGGGCTAATAGTAGAGGTGAAAAGAGTGAGGGAGATATTCTAGACAGAAGGATCTTCAGCCTTTTATAAATAGATATATAGTGAAGAGATGAGAGTGGAATGATCTAGTTTCTGCTACATACGCCTGCAATGAGGTGAAGAAGGATTCAGAGGAATGAGATGAACCAATGAAGTCTCACATGCATAGGCCTAGTGGAGGAGTAAAGCTGGACCAACAGAGAAGGAAGTCAGCAATAGGGGATGGGACCTTCAAAAGATTCAAAGTGTGAAGTGGTGAGAGGACAACATAATATATAATGTACATTTCATTATAACAGGCAGAGATCTACTGTAGGATTAGATATTATCAGTCAATATAGTGCTTTGTCATCTATATGAGATGCAACATCTTCAGATGTGCCTTCACCACATCATCCTAAGTTTACCTTGGTAACACTTCTCCATGGGTTCCACTAACTTCTCAGCACTCCCTTATGCAGTGGTTGATTTTCACATATATCACATGCCCGTACCATTATGTTTGATTCCTCTTATACCCAGTTTATCATGCATCTTATTTGAAATTTGGTGTTGAAAGTATACTAACATTAGACAGCTATCATATCATGCTTAACTCATTTCTTTCTAGTTTTTACAAGTCTTCTGCAGTTAATTCTTATTTTATATTTGCTGAATTCCTAACTGTTACAAACGAAGTGTCAAGACACTTTTATTGACATCAAAACAGTTCTTGTGAATCTGGATTGGTTAGTGTGTACATATATGCACATGAATGTTTATGGGTAAACTTGCACTCATGTAATGGGTGTGTTTGTGACATTAGTACACAATAGTGTGTGCATCATTACTCTGTGTGTGCATGCATTTATGCTTGTGTGTATGTGTGTGAAAATTCCATATGTGCCTATGATTTTGTGTTCAGCCCAAGAACCTCAAGTTGTAAATCCTGGAATGCTGTAAAATTTTTCCCTCTACTACTAACTACTGTTTTTGAAAAATGTTAACCAAATTGCTTTGTTCTTTCAAGGTTTTTATGTAAATCTGATGTTGCACAGCTCAATGTACCTATGGTCTTCATTCATCATCATCATCATCATCGTTTAACGTCCGCTTTCCATGCTAGCATGGGTTGGACGATTTGACTGAGGACTGGTGAAACCGGATGGCAACACCAGGCTCCAGTCTGATTTGGCAGAGTTTCTACAGCTGGATGCCCTTCCTAACGCCAACCACTCAGAGAGTGTAGTGGGTGCTTTTACGTGTCACCCGCACGAAAACGGCCACGCTCGAAATGGTGTCTTTTATGTGCCACCCGCACAAGCCAGTCCAGGGGCACTGGCAACGATCTCGCTCGAAAATCCTACAGGAGCCAGTCAGGCGGTACTGGCAACGGCCACGCTCAAAATGGTGCATCTCATGTGCCACCCGCACAAGAACCAGTCCAGGGGCACTGGCAACGATCTTACTTGGCTTGCCGGGTCTTCTCACGCACAGCCCATTTCCAAAGGTCTCGGTCCGTAGTCATCGCCTCGGTGAGGCCCAATGTACGAAGGTCTTGCCTCACCACCTCAGCCCAGGTCTTCCTGGGCCTACCTCTTCCACGGGTTCCCTCAACTGTTAGGGTGTGGCACTTTTTCACGCAGCTATCCTCCTCCATTCTCACCACATGTCCATACCAGCGCAATCGTCTCTCTTGCACGCCACAACTGATGCTTCTAATGTTCAGCTTTTCTCTCAAGATACTTACACTCTGACGGGTATTCACATTGACATTACACATCCAACGGAGCATACTGGCTTCATTCCTTGCGAGCTTACGTATGTCCTCAGCAGTTACAGCCCATGTTTCACTGCCATGTAGCATGGTTGTTCGTACGCATGCGTCATACAGTCTGCCTTTTACTCTGAGTGAGAGTCCCTTTGTCGCCAGCAGGGGTAAGAGCTCTCTAAACTTTGCCCAGGCTATTCTTATTCTAGCAGCTACACTTTCAGCGCACCCACCCCCACTACTAACTTGGTCGCCCAGATAGCGGAAGCTATCGACTACCTCTAGTTTTTCACCCTGGAATGAGATAGAAGTTGTTTCCTGTTTGTTTGCAGTCTTTATTGCACC
>NC_142939.1:33132390-33147390 GCF_046866305.1 Octopus bimaculoides
GCCTGATTCATCCCGCAGCAATGTTTAGATTGGTTGCCAATTCAATTTAAGACCACAAATTATTTTCAAATTTTAAAACAGCATAAAATGTTTATCACTAGCATAGAGTTTTGGAGTGGAGGCACATGTCCTAGTGATTAGAGCAGTGGACTTGCAGTTGAGGGATCATGGGTTCAAATCTCAGAGAAGGCGATGTGTGTGTTTATGGACAAAACACTCAAGCTTCATGTGGCTCCAGTAGAAGGTAATGGTGAACTTCTGCTGACTCTTTCACCACAATTTTCTCTCACTCTTTCCTCCTGCTACACCAATGAAACTGAGAAACCAGCCCTTACAAGCCAGATATGGCTTGAGAAGGAACAAACAACAACAACATAGAGTTTTGGAGCCAACTACAATTGTGATTAAAATTATATATAATTGGTCAAATCAGTGCAGGTAAAGGAATCTCAACCAAAACTAAGTAAGCAGTAACAAATGATGCGACCAATCTTTATTTCTTTTTGTCTGCAAATGCCTGACCAAATATGAGAATTTTTTTTTAATATACACTGGTCTTTAGATGCTGGGCCTGACTGAGGAAATGATAAGAGATTGGGAGTTGTGGTGATTTACTGTGCCTGAGAAGATGCATCAAGCTAAGTAAAATCATGCTCATCCATACATACAGACATGTCCTCTGTAGTTACCAGTGCCATGTGAGGTGCACTTGTGCTGGTGCTACATGAAATGCACTCATCTCAGTGACATGTAGCATGCACTTATACTGATGCTGCATAAACACACTCATGCAGCTAGCATGTAAAAGGCACCCAGCTCACTCTGTAAAGTGTCTGGTATTAAGAAGGGCATCCAGCCATAGAGACCATGCCAAAACAGACAACTGGAGTCTGGACAGCACCCGACTGATTAACTCCTGTCAAACCATCCAACACATGTCAGTATGGAAAATAGATGTTAAATGATGATGATTGCAGGTGTTTATTTGAATGGATGTCAGTGATAGGAATGACACTGAAATATTTTGCAGGTGAAACAATGAAGTATTGGGCTTTTCAAAAAGTATATACGTTCTCTAAGGATTTCCCCTTAATAGCAGGAATTTGTAGCATCTAGCAATAACAAGTTGAGGAAGTAAGTTCAGTGTTTGAAAACTTGGGTCGTTTTAACTTTTTTGTTTTATCCTTCTTAGATATTTGTGATGTGAATAATTCATTATTTCTGCAAAATAAAGAATCTTAGATAATAGAGTTTTCTTAACCTATATTTTATGAACTTATTGGTATCTATACTCTTATTTCTCATATTCAACATATCCAATCATAGAAGTATTCTGTACCAATATTATTTTGCTTTTTGTTTGATTATTTTTTTTAATTACTTGTCTCTGTTAAGGACTTTCAAAAACAACAGAAGCTTGGAACCCCAATCTTTGTAATCAAAGATCATTAAGACGTTTCATCAATTTTCATAATTTTTACAATTTCATTTTCTTTTCAGTGTGTTGTATCCTGGCTCATTCTAGGGATTATACGAAAATCAAAATGACTTACATGTTAAACATGGGCCTCTATTTGGTCGATCAACATGCTAGAAATGGCAGCCAAATCTTTCTTAAATCAAATCCTACCATTTAAAAAATAGAATGCTTTGGATAACACTATCTTAGATAAACCAAATGCAAAGCAGTAACAGGTGGTAAGCCTTTGATCGTAGGTTTGATTAAGCAAAATGCTTAACTATCATACTTACCTATATAAAAAAAAACAGTCATTTAGATTAAATAATAGTGACAAATACTGTTTTGTCAGGTTATAATAATAGTGCCAAATACACTTAAACGTTGATTACATATTCTTTTATTTTTATAATCCAGAGAAGATTTTAATTAATACTTGATGAAATATTTGTTCCAGTTATGAAATAGAAGACAACTGTGACACACATCAAATGTTGTTCTGCAGGATTAATATTATACAACAACTTTACCAATGTTTATGATGTAGAATTATTGCTAAGTCTACTTTAGATCTGTAAGTAGTACATAAATATGATAGTTTTATCCAACACTAGAATAGAAAAAAATCTAGTTATGTTTCATTGGTAACCTAGGTTGTGATGTAAGTAAACTGTATAGCAAACCATGTTGATTGGTTGGTAGAGTATCAGACAATATTTGATGTTTAGTTCAACTCCAACTCTGGTACACATTTCCTTTCATTCATTTGAAATCAATTAAGTATCGTTCATAAAATAAAACAAAAAAAAATCAAATAGTTAGGTAAGTGTAATCAAGCTATGCCCTAGTATGAAGAAGTGCTCCAGCATAGTCATAATCCCACACCT
This sequence comes from Octopus bimaculoides, assembly GCF_046866305.1. Lineage (NCBI taxonomy): Eukaryota > Metazoa > Mollusca > Cephalopoda > Octopoda > Octopodidae > Octopus > Octopus bimaculoides. The sequence continues at coordinate 33,134,737 of NC_142939.1, forward strand.
GAAGCAAGTTAATGTATAAAAGAATGTAAAGAACAAAAAAAAAATAATAGACACTGCTAACCATTATGAAATGATCAGTTGAGACAGTAGAGAAGTCTCAATGTGGGCACTAAACCTGCTCAAAATCTCTTTTATTTCACAGTGACATCTTCACCTATTTATGATTATATTGCTAACAAAACACACAAACCATGTGCTTTAATTAATTCCTAAAATACCATCGAATTTAATAGAATAACAATGTGCTTATTAAGATGCTGTTTTTAACATAATTTTATTAAAGAATCTCAGTTAAAATTACGATAGCAGGTTTTAATTTAAATATGAATACTGACATTTTGTACTATGTGATCTCAGGATTAATACAGTGGGGATGGTATCAAAAGGGATAAACTGAAAAAGAGCTCATTGCATAATGTAGTCTTAGACAATCTCCTGAAGTGATAGGATTGTCCTAATTGAAATGCCTTTGATTATAAGGCTTCTCCTTCAGAGTTGAGCAGGAGATACACAGCAACAGCAAAAATACATGACCATCCACAGTATTTTGCTTCACTAATTAATTAAATGGTAGTTTATATCTCTCACCTGCAATGTTACCTTTATGAAGGTTGACTGAGAAGTTCATAGGCTCAGTGATATTTCCTTATGAAATGTGACCAAATGAGGTTATATTTCAACATAATCCTATTTGCAGTCCATATAAGTCTTCCATCAATATTGCAGTGTTTGCATCCCATTAGGCAAGAAGCTTTCATCCTGTTGGTCAAAAATGTCATCAACAGTAAATATGACATCATCATCACTGCAATACTGGTTCTCAGCCAAGTGTTTTTTTCATGTTGGGGCACATATAATAGTCAGTTGGGGTAAAGTCAAGAGAATAGGGAGGGTGATCAACCAGTTCAAAGACACAGTCATTCACAACAGCCATTGCAAGCAAGGACGTGTACTGGAGCAAGGTCCTCCTGAAGCAAGACCCCTTTTTTTCAATTTTTCTTGGTGTTTGTTCTTGAGCATCAGTTCTGCCATTTTATTGCTCTTATCAATGTTATTAATAATGTTTTCTTTCAAAGGCAGAAGGCCAGAAATGTTTTCACGTGTGGGGATGATGGTGCTTGTGGGGAATCAGCTGTTTATAGTGACTTCAGTAGCTAGCTGATACATATTTTATCAATCCCAGGAGGGGGCAATAATGACCTAGTAAGCTTTGAAGTCATGTCTGTGATATTCATGGAAATGGAGGCAGAAGCACAATGCTCATATTCCTACCGAAACTGGTAAAGTTAACACAATCCCTGGGTCACATCTGGTTGAGGAGACCGATAATCAAATGATTTTGGCTATGGATATCTCATCTATTGTATTCTTTGCTTTTATTTTTGCTTTTTATTGATGATGATCCACATCTGCATCATTCAACATATAGTTTCATTAAGATGAAGCCATATCCTTTAAAGGAGATTTGGTAACTGTTTCTAACAAGTTGAATGTTCATATAGGGGCACCCATGTTGGCCTGTTCTTCCTCATTAAGTAATTGTGGCAAAGAAATATGAAGCAACGAATTTTTCAGAGTATCGGAAAAGATGAAACACACTCATGAACTTGAAAGGAAAAGATGTTATTAATGTTGTTTAGCCCAAGTATAAGTGAATCTAAGACCGAAGATATTTCATTCATGCCCATTCTATGTTTTACAGACATTATTTACCTTATAGAAGGCAGCATCATTAGCATGTCAGGCAAAATGCTTAAGTGGTATTTCGCTTGTTAATAACAAAAAGAAAGTAACCAAATGAAATAAATTCTGAGTTCAAATGCCACTGGGGTCGACTTTGCCTTTCATTCTTTTGGGGTCGATAAATTAAGTACCAGTGAAACACTGGAGTCGATGTAATCAACTGATCCCCTTCCCCAAAATTTCAGGCCTTGTGCCTACAGTAGAAAGGATTATTTACCTTAAAGACTACTACAATAGAACTGTGTTGAGTGTTATTTAAGAGAAACTTGGTTGCTATTTCTATTACCTCAACCTATCATGTAGTTTGCTGGTTCAAAGAAAATGCTGAAGTTGATGTAAAAAATAAATAAAAATAGGATAGAGAAAAAGCAAAGCAAAGAGAGGAAGCAGGAAGTCAGTAGGTTAGTTATTTTGTGATTAGGGCATGTTGAGGATTGAAGATCTTCCTACCAGCAGCATTCACTTTGATTTTTAATGTAATTTAAGCTACAACTTGCCAATTTGCTGTCTTTATAAGCACCCAATTATTTAACAAAACATTGTATATTATAACTATGTATGTTTATTACAACTTTTATCTTAGGTAATCATTTTAAATGGGCAATATATATAATAGCTTGAAGGTATACACCCTGGAAGAGTTGAAAGCTCCTGGTGAGCTGAATCTATGAATTTGCAAATTCATTTTAGTATATGCCATTAATGGCTCAGAATTCTCTTATCTTCCTAGCACTATATAACATTTATGGATTAAGACAAACATTGCTATATATTACTGTACGCTGACACAAAATTGCCAAGTAATGAAGAGTTGCTTAGAAAGCAGATGTTTAACACCTATCAAAATAAGGAAGTCTGTGTGCAGCCACTCAAATTACTAGAAAAAGCAATGAAACTTCCCTCAAATTACATCTTATTGTCTAAAAAGTAAGAGGACACATTGTATGATGTAGCCTTAGTTACACTACATATGGAAATATGTTTAGGATTGCATGGCTGGTATGCATTTGACCTGTCTGCTGGATGAGGGATAGTTCAAGGTTAAAAGAAAAACTGGCAATAAAAGAATTCCACTAATTAGTGAAACACGTTCAAAGACAAAAGCAATGCAATATGTTCCAACAGATTTAACTATAAGGGCTGCATACTAGAGCTTCAACACAACCCTTGTTTTTCTTTATTCTCACTTCAAGATGGCTTCTACTATCAGTTCAAAGGGCCTTTTTGTTCTTGTCAGTACAACACAATCCAAGACATTCTCGCAACCCTTTGATAAAAAAATGGTTATATCCATTAATAACAAAAGGAAAGTAACCAAATGAAATGAATTCTTTCATCCATAATACATTAATTTAAAAACATTTGTGTGTGTGTGTGCACACATGCACACGTTTTTGTGTGTGTATGTGTGCAAACATGCATGTGTGTGCTTGGTATTCTTAATAAATTTTATTAGTCTTGCAAGATTTTCATTGATAGCAAATAACTAGTTAGAACAACACTTTCTTTACAGATGGTAAATGTGTGGAATAGTTTTTCCTTATTGTCTGCAAATTCGAAACTCTGTGTGTGTGTGTATGTGTGCTTGTATGTGTGTGCATGTATGCATGCAGGTATATAAAACTTTGAATGTATATACATATTTGTGTTTGAGCATATGCACATACATGTGTGTGTCTATCTCTCTCTCTCTATATATATATATATATATTAGATCATCCCATAAATAATGCGGTCTTTTCAATTGCAGGAACTAGAAGTCAGAGAGGGATGAGATGAACAACCTGCATCACCTTGCTATAAACGCAGGTAGTAATTTTACCTGGTCCTTATTCTTAGTGCAAGTTTTGAAGAGTGCAGTTCGATTTTAATAGTAATTTTTTCAAAGCTATAATGGAAGTGACAAAGAAGCATATTTGGCATATTTTGTTTTATGAGTTCAATAAAAGCAACAACACAACAGAAAGTACAAGGAATATTAATACAATACATGTGTAAGCTAGTGTCAACGGTGTTTCCAGAAATTCCGAGTGGGAAACTACAGCCTAGAAGATGAGCTTCATCATTGAAGATCTGTAAAGCTCAACAAGGATGTCCTTCAAACCCTGGTGGAACAAAATCCTATCATAACTGTTGCGGATCTAGCAGAGAAGCTTGGATTTGATCATTCAACCATTCATCGACACCTGCCTGCCATTGGAAAAGTCAGCAAGTTGGGTCACAAACTTTCTGAGTCTAATCGCTTGCAGAGAATGAATGTGTGCTCTTCTTTGCTGTCACATCTCACAAATGAACCTTTTTTGGACTGAATAGTGACTGGTGACAAGAAATGAGTTCTCTATGAAAATGTCAAGCTCCAAAGACAGTGGGTAGGGAAAAGAGAAGCACTGGTACCCCAGGCTAAAGTAGGTCCATGTAAGCTGTTGTTATCTGTTTGGTGAGATATGAAATGTTTAGTTCACTTTGAACTTTTAAACCCAAACTAAATGATAACAAAGGAAATCTACTGTGAACAACTTGAGCAACTAAAGTCAATACTACAAGAAAAACAACAATCTTTGGTTTCAAGACGAAAGGCGTTCTTCCATTAGGATAATACTCAGCTACGTACAATGAGGATGACATTCCAAAGGCTGAAACAGTCTGAATGGGAAACGATGCCCCATCTTCCATATTCGCTGGACATTGCCCATCTAATTATCAATTACACTGCAGTTTTCAAAATCATTTAGATGGAAAAAATATGAATTCTGTAGATGAGGTCAGAACAGTACTGGAGGAGTATTTTTTGTCATGGACAAGTGAATTTTGGAAGAAGGGCCTTGCAAATCTACCAGATAAATGAAGAGCATTGCAGAAAATGACGGAGAGTATAATTTAGATTAAAAAAGAACTTTGTTTATCGTAATTTAGAAAAATAATAAAAAAATATTAAAACCCACATTATTTATAGGATGACCCAATACACACACACACAACATATACAGTATATTATATTAGCATTTACATCAAGTGTTTCTATGCTGGTATGTATTGGACAGATCTTCATGGTTCAAGGCACTACTGGAAATCTCTTTAACTCATAAGGATGAATTTTAAGAGTAAGCTCTTTAAATTCCTAATTAAAGATCTCCTTTATACTGATGACTGTAACTTGTTATCAAACAGTGAAATCAGTTTACAGAATCTGAACAAAGCATTTGATACGATTTGTGACATCTTTAGATTAACAGTTACTGCTAAGAAAACTGTAGTAATGTATTAACCCAAACCAGGGCAGGCACCTACTGTTTCTCAAATATATGTGAAAGAGAACAGGTTAGCTGCTGTCAATTCCTTTAAATACCTTATCAGCATATTTAACTTAAGGGGAAATTTGAATACAGAAATTGCATCTTCCATTCGAAACGGAGCAAAGTCTTTTGATTCTTTTATGAATTATGTGTGGTTAGAATGACATATTAAGATCATCACAAAAAATTTTGACTAATGCTTTTGTACTATCCCTCTTCATTATTTAGCAGAAACAGCCAACACATAAAACCCTTAGAGTCCTTTCACCAAAAGTGTCTTCATCAAATTTTCAGGGTTGGGTGGAAATTGCTTACACTAAATACAAAGGTTTTAGAGACAGCAAAAACCTCATCAATTCACACTATGCTGGTTTCCAATCAGCTAAGGTGAACTGGCCATTTAATATGGATGGGAGATGAGTACATCCCCAAGCAAGTTTTTTTTTTATTGTGAGCTATCTGCTGAGAAACAAAAATAGTAAATCTTGGGAAGTTGAATATGTCATACAAAGATGTTGAATCTCTTACCCTTGGCAGAAATCAATGGCAGGAAAAGAAAGATCTGCTTAGGGGTAAGATAAACTAAAATATGCAAAAATGAATGAATTGTGGAAAAAAGAAACACCTTGCTAAACACAGAAATTGTATCATCTTTTAATTGCTCCACAAGTGATAAGGCTTGGATTTCTAAGGCAGGTTTAACTCATCATGGCTGGATTAACTCAGAACTCATCATATAGTTGGCCCAAATGACACAAACTTCATTCCAGCTGACATGCTTATATGCCAAATTTGTAGCAAGACATGTAAGTCCCACATGGTCTAAAAATGTATTAAAATATCCAGAATTCAAACAAGACAGATGGACATTGAGTCATTTGAGACGAGAAATATTTTTTACTAGCTGTAATGCATATTTCAAACAGCTCCTGAGACTCAGAAGCTACATTTGAACTCAAGAACAGAAAAAGTGCATCTAACAAGAAGTAGCAAAGTTTTGAATAGGAGCAGACTACCTCTATGTATATGCATATAAACAGACTTTTGCTCAGGAAACGAACACAGAGTGGCCTGTTGCAAGAATTTCACAATGTTAAATTAAGTTGTATTAAAAGTATACAAGTGCTGATTTATTGAAATTATCTTTGCTTTCAGAGAAAGATAAACAAACATGCAGTGGCAATTGCATCTGACTCCAAATAACAATCTCAGATTTTCTCTAGTGTCAAATATTCTCTAGAATTAGCATGTAATTAAAGAAAAGTGAAAAAAAGAACATGTTTCTGCATCATCAGTATAACAGCTTTTTAGCAGTAACACCAGCAGATATATGTCTTATACAAATAGGAATAGAAAAGATTTATACGTTTTGTTTGGTAATTTGCAAATAAAGTCAATTTCAGAAAATCCTTGATCCTTGAGGTTATCTCCCCTTGTTATTCAGTATTGGTCACAGTTACCATCAACAATTTATTTACATTTCTTTCAAAGCAAAGCTGATTTCAATAATTCAAGAATTTAATTTGCATAGTGTTAAATATGCATTTATTTGTCTGTGTATATGTGCATGTTTATATGAATGGGTTTGTGTGAATCTATCCATGTTTGTTTGTTTATAGCATGTAATTTAACAGTTCAATAAAGAAAGACTGATTAAATAAGTACCAGATGTAGAAATAAAAACTAAGATTTATGTAATTCACTAAAATATTGAAAGTGCTGCTCTAGCTTGGCCAGAGTTCAATAATTCAAGCAACAAAACAAAAGCTTATAAGAAGTTGCATATCATCATCATCATCATCTGTTAACATCCATTGTCTATGCTGGCATAGGGTGGACGGTTTGACAGGGCTGGCACAGTAGAAGGCTGCACTAGACTCCAGTCTGATTTGGCATGGTTTTCTACATCTGGATGCCTTTTCCAATGCCAACCATTCTGAGAATGGAATTGGAGCTTTTATGTGCCACTGGAATGGGTGCCATTTGCGTGAAACCAGGGTGCATTTACATGCCAATATGCATGACACCAGGTGCGATTACATGCCAATTTGCATGCCACATCAGTGATTTTGCTCAGCTTGATGAGTCTTCCTCTCAAGCACGACATAATGCCAAAAGTCTTAGTCATTGCCTCCGTGAGGCCCAACACTCGAAAGGAACTCATCCACTTTGCCATCATAAGGCACAACACTGAAAAAGAACTCAGCCACGTTGCCTCCGTCCGGCCAATATTCAATAGATGTTCTTTATGTGCCACCAGCACGAGTGCACTTGTCTTGATGGGTCCTTTTAAGCACAGTACTCAGCCACTTACCTTCGTCAAGCACAACACCCGAAAGGAACTCAGCCACTTTGCCTCCGTCAGGCCAACATTTAAAAGATGCTCTTTATGTGCCACCAGCACAGGTGCACTTGGCTTGATGGGTCCTCTCAAGCACAGCACATCGCCAAAGGTCTCGGTCACCAGTCATTGCCTCTGTGAGGCTCAAAGTTCAAAGATCATGCTTCACCACTTCATCCCATGTCTTCCTGGGTCTACTTCTACCACAGGTTCCCTCTACAGTTAGAAATCGGCACTTTCTTAAACAGTTGTCTTTGTCCATACGTATCACATGACCAATGACCATACAAGTGCAGTCATCTCTCTTGCAATACACACACACACACACACACACATTTATATATATATATATATATATATATATATGCTAGTTCTTGGACCCAGCGTTGTTCGTGATTTCCATGTTCCCCATGCCAACTATTACCCATTAAGATGTTATATTTGGTTCGGCAGGAATTTTACCCGGTTAACGCTTTCGACATACTCCTACGTACTGGACCATTGATATCACAGTCAAAGTTTTGAGAGTGATGTGTGTAACCCTTTGAGTGTGATGTTTGTTTATTTCTATCTCCTTAATGCCACCCTCTGTACAAAATTGATCAGCGTGTCCAATAGCAGCAAAATCCGTAGAAAAGTGTTAAGGTTATGTCACAAAATAGAATCCATGTGACCATTTACATGAAAGTACCCCATTGACTTTTAAATCCCAATACATTATATGAATAATCGATGTTACATATTTCGAAATGCTTAATTTTACTCCTGGATCAATTTTCTTCAAAATCAGTTCACTATTTTATTGTGAGGGAATTTTGATGATTTCTGCCTTTCACCACTTTAATTTTAATTCTACTACATGACTCTGACCATAAACTTTACCTAAATGTTAAATTTCATCAAAATCGGATGAATTCTGTTACAATTACAGCATAAAATATTAATCCTATGGGTAATTGCATACAAAAATGCCTAATGATTTCTTAAAATCCCCTGCTTACGCGCAATTATTGATTTTTTTGTGAACTCTTTGTGCTGGCACCAACTAATGGACATGATCTGTAATCACATGTAAAATTTCTACAAAATCAATAAGAATGTCTCTAAGGAAATGCTTAGTTGCATTTATACCCTTTTAAAGCCCTTTTGAATCAAAGAAACACGTCTACCATCTCCCCTACCACAAAATTTATCTACATCTCAAATTTCATTAAAATCGGATAAAAAATATAAAAGTTATGGTCAGAAATAAAATCACTGTGGGTATTTGCGCGCAAAAGCTTATTGATTTTATAAAACTTCTGTTTAGGCGCAACTATCGATTTTTTGTCAATATCATATACTGACATCAACTCACTGCCATGAGCCTCGCTCACTCATCGATTTTCATCAAAATCGGGCAAAAAACGCAAAAGCTGCAGGAAAAATTAACATCGTTATGGGAATTTCCATTCAAAGGCCCATTTGAGCTTACAAAAATCTATGCCAACTGAGCATTATCAAGTTTTCGAAAAATTCCTGCCTTATTTGAATTTCAGGGCATGTGATCTACCGATGTGCCAAAAATCATTAAAATCGGTTAGACGATGTGGGAGGAGTTAGAGTAATCCCCAAAACACACACAGACACCAATACACATTTACGTATATAGAATAGCTGTTGTACTCAGCGTTGCTCTGGTTTTCTGTGTTAAGGATACGCCTATGCTGTTGTAAGTACTGCTTGATGAAATTTCTTTCTGAATCTTATGGATGACGTCATGTTCGAGGTACTTTAGCAGAGGTTGATTGGAGTGTAACCCCAATCACACAGACAGACAGACACAATTACACATTTATGTATGTATATATATATATACATATATAACAATAATAATAATAAAAGGGTAAAATTAATTGATTAAACTGCTGCACTGAAGATGGGAAATAAGTAAATAAATATAACTTTACATTAATCCCGAAACACGTATGTAGCTAATCTTAGTCGTGTGGATTCGTTATTGTTGCTCTTTGCCTACGTAAAAAAAGGTGTGTTACTGTCTAGGAGATATTTATGGTAGCGGAAAAGGTATTTTAACTACTATTTCTAAATTCGGAGCGTGGCAAAGCAATTAGCTGACCCCTGATTATAATTATGCTCATAATTATAGAATATTTGTGTGTGTATGTGGGTATATATATTATATTTTAAATTTGTTTATGGGCAACCTTCTGAATATTCCAATAAAGATCCCATTTCATTATGCTGACCATCATCTAATGATGTTGACTGCTGAACTAGTTTTTCGGGGTTGCATCAAGCTATACTGATATAATGTAGGATAAATATAATAATAATAACAATAACATTTAATGCATTGCTAGGTACGTTTTCACTAATCGCATGACTCTTAAGATCACAGTTTGTGTTCCTGGGATGATTACAGTGTAGTCTGTAGTATATGTGGGCATTGGGCTGATCATCTTCATGGATTCATTTCTTCAGGTGATATCACACTAATGGATGTACAGCAGAGGGATGTTTATACCTTTTTACCTGTATCAATGTTATATTGCTTAAAGAAATGAATCCTTGAAGATGATCAACCCGATGCTGACGGATACTACGGACTGCACTGTAATCATCCCAGATGTACAGACAGTGATCTTAAGAGACATGTGATTTATTGAAATGCAAATAGCGATGCATTAAATGTTTATAAATTCCATCAAAGCATTACTGTTATTATTATATGTATACACACACACACACACACACACACACACACACACACACATATATATATATATATATATATATAAATATATTTATGTACATAAATATATATATATATATGTATGTATATAAATATAGGCGTAGGAGTGGCTGTGTGGAAAGTAGCTTGCTTACCAACCACATGGTTCCGGGTTCAGTCCCACTGCGTGGCACCTTGGGCAAGTGTCTTCTACTATAGCCTCGGGCCGACCAAAGCTAGCCCGTCGTATATATGTATATATATATATATATGTGTGTGTGTGTATGTGCGTGTTTGTGTGTCTGTGTTTCTCCCCCCAACATCGCTTGACAACCGATGCTGGTGTGTTTACGTCCCCATAACTTAGCGGTTCGGCAAAAGAGACCGATAGAATAAGTACTAGGCTTCCAAAGAATAAGTCCTGGGGTCGATTTGCTTGACTAAAGGCGTTGCTCCAGCATGGCCGCAGTCAAATGACTGAAACAAGTAAAAGAGTAAAACAGAATATAATTTAGAGAAAGGAACCAAAGTTCATGAACTCATTCATGAAAATCCACACTCACATAGAACAAAATTAGTAAGTAAATACACGATAAATAAGTATAATAAAATACAAAGTAAAAATCATAAAATAATAATAAAATGATTACACGTGTTTCATAAACAAGTCTTCAAATAGAAAATAAAATATATTCAAATCGATTAAATTTCTTTGATTATTAGTTAATATCCTAATTAAGGTTAAGTTAAGAGTACAACATTTAAAATTTTATTTATACTGAAGATTCAATTAGATATTGCTTTTCAATAATTTTGTTAAATGACTTTTTCTTTTATTTAACGGTGATATAATTATTTTTATATAAATTGATTTATATAAATTAATTTTTTGTTAGTTTATATTAAAATTAAAGTTATTTATATTACGTTTATAATTTTAGTTTAACTTAAAACTTCGTATAAATTATATTTTAAACAAAAGATTCGTTAAGATAAGATTTGCATTTAATATTTCTGTTAGTTTATATTCTAATAAACGTAAAGTTAATAATGTCACATTTATAATTTTCGGTAAGATTAGTATTAAATTTCTTTTTAATGATATTGTTTAACATTTTTCTATCTTAATATAAGTATTTTTATATACATTTATTTGTTATTTATTGTTGGTTGATATATACATCCCTTTTATTATAATTGTTGTTGTATTTTGACCTGAAGATTAGCTATATTTTTTAATAGAATTGATTTTCGATCAATTTAATCGATTTTAATTTATTTTATCTTCTATTTGAAAACTTGGTTATGAAACATGTGTAGTCCTTTTATTATTATTATTTTATGACTTTTACTTTGTATTTTATTATACTTATTTATCGTGTATTTACTTATTAATTTTTCTATCTTTGACTGTGAATTTTCATGACTGAGTTCATGAACTTTGGTTCTTTCTTCTAAATTATATATTTATATATTTTATTTTGTGAAACTTAATTTAATTTAAATTTTTGATAAATTAAATTTAATTGAGTTTTTACCTGTAAATTTGGATTTTTATCCCTAATATTATTATCATATATGTATGCATATATATATATATATATATATATATATATATATATATATATATATATATTGTTACGAACGCCCGCACGCGAAGCACCTCGACGAATAGAGTGCGCGCGCGCGAACGTCGACGCTCAGTGAGTCGGGATGTTCACCACGACTAAGCCCCGGCCGGAGCACGCAACAAAGACTACAGGCAAAAAGGAGGAAGAAATAACACAGAGACCATACGTTGGGTAGTGGAACTAGCTTTTTTTTCTTTTTTTTCAAACAAAACATTACATCATCCATACATTGCAGCATAACAATAAATTCAAATAACATTTAACAAAGGTTTCAGAACATTGCATAATCACAAGTTTACAGTAAAGAGTTCGTACATCAAGCACATTAAAAGTTCTTTCACTTCTTTGTTTTTCTTTTCCATTAACAACATGTCACAAAGTTCTTTCTTTTCTTTTCTTTTCACATCACAGTTAACGAAAGTTAACAATGTTCTTTTCTTCTTTCAAAACATGTAACGACAAGTACATTTTAAGGAATATTTGAACAAACCTTCACCGCACGAATTTCCTTTCTTGCAAAACTCCTACTATAATCTAAGAAGTGTCCAACTGACTACTACGATCTCTTGGCTGCCACACAGTTCCATCTCTCTGTCCCTCTCTCTCATTGCTTCAGTCCCTATCGGTTGACTGGTACCTTCTCACCATAGGCTCTCTCTCTGTCAGCCTCTTTCTGTCAGCCTCTCTGTTCATCTTGGTTGGCTGCTAGCCTTCACACCGGCTCGCGTTCTTCATCCAACTGCCATCCACCAACCGCCTGATACCAACTCGACCGCCAACTGCCTGGCCATATTTATGAGAGATACTGTCGCTCAACAGTGCTATATTACCCCACTCCAAAGCTGGGTCAGTTCAGTACAGTTCCCAACTTGTTTTTCTGAACTTTCGCTGACCAGAAAGGGTCAGCGATCA